>NC_038242.2:35076662-35376662 GCF_000004515.6 Glycine max | reverse complement strand
GCCTTTATAATTCAAAATAGTGCACTTTCTATGTTGTGAAGAAATGCATTCAGGAGCAAATTGTGGGCAAGTCCAAATCATGGGAGGAACACCATTTCAATCACACAAAGCCAGTTAATATTGATCCCAAAGTTGATCTCCCAATGAGTCAAATTGTGAAACATTGGAAAGCACTCTTGGTTGAACTGCAAGAGTAGTAAAGACAAAACATGAATTATTGTTAATATTTTCTAAAAGAATAATGTTAAAAATGCACTCTTTTAAGACTCATTTTCTGAAAAACTTTTTCTGTTAAGTGAAGTTCACGTAAATCTCACTAAATACATGTGTCTCATACCTTGTTTAGTGGATCGATCCAATTCCCATACTAATCAAACCCACATGAAAATAGTGTATGTCATATAAGTGTCTCATACCATATTAAGTGAATCTCATACTAAAATTAATAGGACATACATGAAATTCAACCAATGAAAAAGTATGGGAAAAAAAGAAAAAAATATTATGTAAAAGAGGAAAAATTATTGTCTAGCCTTGATCATTACGTATTTATTGTCTCAATCAATCTCCATGTAACAAGTAATTAAGTTTTATTTTTTTCTTATATAAATTCAAATATTCATTTACATATTTTGTGTAGATATTCACGAGAACAATGGTGAACCCAGACTATACAACATACAATATTTCTAAAAAGAAAAGTATTTCTTTATTTAATCAGGAAAATAGTTTAACAAACAAAGAAAATTTTTTCCTTTTGCATTCATACCTCGAGGAGGAAGAATCTCAAGTACTCCACATTAAACACCACCTTCAGAAGAATCTCGAACAAAAAATTAACATTAATGTTTGCCCTCACCAACTTGGGCATGCTTTGAAACTCTACAACATGAGTTGTAATCAAAAGACAAATAATTCACTTGCAAATCCTCCAAAATGGGACACCCATGAAGAACCTCTACAATATAACGAGTCTCTAACATATTAAAATAATCCAAAAGTAGCGTTTTGAGCGCAGGCAAGTGAACTAACTCAAGAGCCTTCACACTCAATCGACACAGCTTCAGAATGACGAGCGTTTTGCACCTCAAAACAGTGCTTTTGGCAACTCGAGTGCATGGGGAATCTCAATATGCAGGTGCTCAAGACCACGCTGAACGACAATGTTAACCCATATCGTGAAATGAGAGTAGGGGAGGTTGGTGTGAAATCCACATGCGTGAAAGTTGAGGAGGAAGCGTGCTAGTGTAATGGGTTGATGTATGTTGCGCGAGAGAATGGTGGCATAGGCAAAATTAAAGAAGGAAGAGTAGGATCTACCCTTTCGAATAAAAGTATTGTTATCAAGGTTGAGGATAGTGTAATGGGTTGATGCTTGTTGTAATGGAATCATCAGTTGATAGAAAAGATAGAATATGACACAAGATGCCATCGGGTAAGGCACTGAGCTTATTTCCATTATGCTATTATTTTTTTTTTTTTTTGGAAAAGAAGAATATATTCATTACCAAAAAAAAAACAGATCAACACAAAGCGACCCCCACGGATCCAGCAGATCAAAAACCCAAGCAGACAAAAGAACAAAAACAAACACCACCTAAGGGATCATAAGCCTACCCAAATGATTCCTAAGCTTAGGATTCAACCAACATCTGTAAACAATGGTGTCGGTGATTCTAGTGCCTACATCACTACTAGTAGTATCCAGACCAAAACACTTGTTGTTTTTGAACATCCAGGTTTCATAAACCGCTTTCGTGAACGCACATTTTATGATCTTCGCTTTGCTCCCCTTACTCTTGCACTTCTTAATAATCCAATCCAACTCCTCATTCCAACCACCCGGAGAATGTGGAACCTCTAGCCATTTAAGGGTGTGTTTCCAAAATTGACTCAACACATTACATTGGAAGAAAATATGTTGAATGGTCTCTTTTTCTTTACAGTAACAGCAAGTATCATCATTGAGCATTCCAAATCGCATTAATCTATCTTTAGTTGCCATTCTCTCATGACAAGCCATCCAAAGGATAAAGCGGGCTCTCGGACGGGCCATGTTACCTTTGAATAAGTATCTCCATTTAACCTCTTGGAATTGATGAATTAGAGACTTGTACATTCTGCCTGTTTGATATTTTTGTCCCTGCAACACACTTTGCCAAATTGGATTGATACACACTTCTTGTCTTTGAGATAAAACTGCTTTCAAAATCCAGGAAGTGTTAGTCTTCATAGGGACATTCATGATACTCCATTTCTTTAAGAAATAACAGTGAACCCATTTTATCCACAAACTATCGGTTTTACCATTTAGATTCCACAATAACTTGATGAGATTAGCTTTGTTCCATTCCTCAATAGAAATAATATTCAGACCTCCTTGCTTCGTCGGTGTACAGACTCGCTTCCAAGCTATGGGGGATTTACGCGTAAGCTTATCTCCACCCGACCACAGGAACGAGCGACAAATTGCATTAATCCTCTTGATAACTTCCTTGGGTAGCGGTATGCATTGCAGCCAGAAATTCGAAACTGCAAAAAGAACACTGTTAATCAATTGTGCCCTGCCCGCAAAACTCAGAAGCCGCGCACTCCAATGTGTGATTCTCGCCGTAATTTTATCCGCTATGAGCAGGCAATGCGCAACAGAAAGCCTTTTGTTCGATAAAGGGATGCCCAGATAACGAAATGGAATGGTGCCTTCATTGTAGTTCACATTGGCCTGAATCTCTTTCTTCACCTCATCCGCAACATTTTCAAAATAAATGTTACATTTGGATGGGTTAACCTTTAAACCAGTGGCTGCTGAGAAATCATTAAAAGCATTCATCGCCAATCTTACAGACATGGGATCTCCTCTTGTAAACATAAGCAGATCGTCGGTAAAGCTAAGGTTGATTATGGCTAACTTTTCGCACTTCGGATGAAAATTGAAGTTCGGAACCTGCTTCAACTTCTGCAGAACACGGTAGAGATATTCCATAACGATCACAAAGAGCAAGGGGGAAAGGGGGTCCCCTTGCCTGAGCCCTCTCTTAGCTTGCACAATATTAGAAAGCGCACCATTCACTTGGTATCTATACGACACAGTAGTCACCGTAATCATAATCCACTTAATGAACATGTGAGGGATGCTTAATTCATTTAAAATGGCTTCTAACGCCGACCATTCCACGGAGTCGTACGCTTTTTGTAAGTCCATTTGGAGCATGCATCTCGGAGTTCCTCCCTTGGTGTTGTAACCTTTGATCAGCTCATAAGCCAACAATATATGGTCATGAATACGCTGGCCCGGTATAAACGCTGCTTGACTCTGATGCAGAACTGAACTCAACACTTTCCCCAGCCGCGTAGACATTATCCTCGTTATGATTTTGTAAACAACAGTACAGCAAGAGATGGGGCGAAAATCTTTCACCATATTGGCATTGTCCGATTTGGAATTAGAGTGATTAAGGAACAATTAACTGCTTTGTAGATTAGACATTCCTCAAAAAATTCCTTCACCACCGAAATGACGTCAACCTTCGTTATGTTCCATGTCGCTTTGAAAAATTTCGCATTGTACCCATCTATCCCCGGTGCAGAAATATCACTTATGCCTTTGAGACTGTTAACAATTTCTTCTTCAGTTATAGGCGTTATGTTCCATTATGCTATTATTCGGGGGAAGGCACACGATGATATTAATAGGGATTAGAATTTGTTCTCAAATTTATTTGGGGGAAGGCACATGATGATATTAATAGGCATAGAATGGAATTTGTTCTCAAATTGATTTTATATATATATATATATATATAGATATGCCTTGAGGGATTCAGTCATTTCTTAATAAATAAAATAAGTTTTATATCAGTTACAATATAATGTTAAATTTCAAACTAGAAAGATGGAATTTAATATTATTGTACATAAAAAAAACTTGCTTTTTATTTTGTTAAAATTTAGAGTAAATTACATTCCATTATTTTGAGAGATACGAGTATTACATTGCTCTACTCTCTTATATTAATATAAATTGTCTAGTCCATTTAACTTAACATTATTAAAAAGTAAATTACACTTCTTTTTCCAAAGTGATACGAGTATTTACTGTCACACGAAATAGATTTTATGTTGTCACTTCTACATTACTTCTACATTGATTGTTGAAAAAAAGATATAAAAATTGGTGCAGTGACATTTATACAATTAAATCTAACTTTACAACAGCGGTTCAATTAGAATTGATGTTGAAAACATATGTTACTACATCCAAATAATATAGAATGAGCATTGGAAAAATAAAAAAGGGGACATATATTTGTAGAGAATAGTATTCTTCTTAGTTTGTATTAAAATATTTATCATCCAAAAACCTAAGTATTTATTATTATTTTTCAGGAATATTTTTAAAGTTTAAATATATTTTCCATACCTTCTATTTAGCTTTTTTCATTTTCCTTCTTGCAAAAAATAATTCGTTTTAGTCTTACAAAATGTGTTTATTTTATTTGTCATTTTTAAAGAATTTTAGATAGCACTTGAAACAATAAAAAAAAAATACTTTGATCAATGAAAAAAATGTTATCTAAAACACTATATGATCGACAAACAAAATAATTTTTTTTGTAAGGACTAAAATAATTTTTTTATAAGAATAGAAATAAAAAAATTAAATTAAAAAGATATTCAAGTCTAGTTTTAATTATTGGTAAGAGTATCTCCAAATGAGAACCTCCATTTGGTTGCTTAAATGAGACGGGCTTGTAATAAACACCATTGATTCTTAGGGTGATGCTAGGTGCACCCAGCATTATTGTTGGTGCACCCAACATTTTAAGTGAATGGACGAAAATGTCCTTCACACTCAAGTTGATCCGTATGAGTCATACGAATCAAGTTGATCCCTATGAGTCATACGGATCATGTTGATCCGTAAAATTAGGTGAGCGTGAGTAAACCATACGAATCAAGTTGATTTGTATGATTCATACGAATCATGTTGATCTGTATAAATCTTACGGATCAACTTGATCCATATGTGTAATATCAACATACGGATCAACTTGATTCGTATAAGCTTTACTCACGTTCACCCAACTTTTTAAGGAAGAAGATAGAAGAGGGACACTTTTGGCATTTTTAAAAAATATTGGATGTACTAGTAATATTGCTGGTACACCTAGCATCACCCTCATTCTTACTCTTTCCAATAAGAACACCTTATAAACACTTATTCTCTCCCACCCAACACTTTTTCTTTTTGATTTCTTAATAGGTCTCGTCATACTCACATCCTTACATTTTATCAATGATTTATTTATTAAGTTATAATTATCTTATTTGTAAAATAATTAAAAAACATAATTAAAAATATGAAAATATTTTTTTATCATGACATAAAATAATTTTGATTGATAATACAAAATGAAAATGAATTTATAAAAAATATTTTTTATAATACAAAATAAAAATAAACATTAGCTCAAAACACAATTATCACGACATAAAAAAATCAACTTTAAAATAATAAAACTCACATGATTAAAAAAAACTCACATGATTACAATCGGTTCTTATTTGGGTAGTGAATTATATTTATTTTAAGATACAATTTTGGTGCAATGAGAATTTAAGTATGATTATTTTCTCTAATACAATGACGGATATTGGCAATGTGGATGTTCTAACTCACTTAAACAAATTCAAAATCCTTTTATATAATAAGAATATTTTTTTGTTAAAAAATTCATTTTTTCATTATAGTTGTAAAAATGAAACATATATTTGTAGCAAATATTATTCTTCTGTATCCTTATATATCACTTTATGTGTTCTAGTTAGTGTTAAAATATTTATCATTTAAAAAAACTAAGAAAGAATTCATTATTATTTTTCACTAATACATTTTTTTACGGTATCTCCAAAAAAGAACTTCCATTTGAATGCTTAAATAAGTCCTGCTTGTACACACCGTTCATTCTTATTCTTTCACTAATACCTTATAAACACATACACTTTCTTGCCCAACACTTTTGTTCGTTCGGGTTCTTAATAGGTCTCATCATGCCCACATTCTTATATTTTACCAATGATTTATTCATTAAGTTACAATTATCTTATTTATAAAATAATTAAAAACATAATTAAAAATATGAAAATATTTTTTTTATCATGAAATAAAATATTTTTTTTATTGATAATACAAAATAAAAATTAAATTTTATAAAAATATTTTTTGATAATACAAAATAAAAAAACAGCTCAAATCACACAATTATCACAACATAAAAAAAATCGACTTTAATAAAATTTACATGATTAAAACAACAATAACGATAAGATTAGTTTTACACAATTTGCAAACGTTCCCACTTTGACAACGGTTACAAGAGCAGACAATTCACTTTTCATTTTTTTAAATGCCACACATGGTCCATCATGACGTTAGTAGGAATCGGTTCTTATTTACGTTGCTATTCTTATTTATGTTAGGATATGATTTTGGTGTAATGAAAATCTTATTTAAGCAGTAACTTAGGATGTGTAAGTGGTGTAATGAGAATCCTATTTAAGCATTAACTTCATATACGATTCTAGTGCGATGAGAACCATATTTAAGTATTGACTTAAAATATGATTTTGATGCAAGCAACACAACAAGAATCCTATTTAAGCATTGACTTAAAATACAATTCAATGCAAGGAACACAAGGAGAATCATATTTAAGCACCGACTTAAGATACGATTATGGTGCAATGAGAATGCTATTTAAGCACTGACTTATGATACGATTCTGGTGCAAGCGACACAATAAAATTTCTATTTAAACACCGACTTAGGATATGATTCTAGTGCAATGAGAATGTCATTTAAGCACCGACTTAAGATACAATTCCGGTGCAAGTAGCACAATGAGAATCTTATTTAAGCACCGACTTAAGATACAATGAAAATCCTTTTTAAGCAGTGATTATTTTTTCTCAAATATTATGTCGGATACTTGAGATACATATGCTCTAACTCACCTAAATACTTAAATAGATTCAAAACCCTTTTAATAAGAATTTTTTTGTCCAAAAATTCATTTTATGAATTATTACCTTAAAGGATGAGGTGGTAGCACATCAGTAAGAATCTCTTGATTTATACATGATTTCCTGGCAAAGCTAGAAAACAAAGTTCATAACAAGACAAACCTGTCATCAAATGAACTTGTCTTTGCTTCGTTAGTTTGCATGTGTTTTTGAGCCCTCAAAACTTGAAAGCTGAAAATTGAAAACCTAATAAGAAGAAAACAAAGACAATGATAAAGATCAAGCATAATGTAAAGAATGTTGTTTGTGGCTGAAGTCAAATTACTAGTCATTTTTCTTTTCAATAAAATCAAAGAAAGAAATGTTCTGGGTTATCATGGATTCAAGTTCATGTTCGTCCAATAATTTCTTTATTTTTTTCAATATATCCTTTTAAGGTTATATAGTTCATCCAATGAAATTGAATGGTGCTAATTGCTAATGGGTCTCTAATGATGGACCCATTATCAGATTACGATAAGTCAACCATGCTGGCCCATTGTCCTATTTCGCCTAGCTTTTTGACGAATCACGCTATAGAGGGACCCATGTGGTGTAACTGTGTAAGTATAACACGTGACGTGAAGCCTCTTCATTTCATATTCCAACCAACTATTGAATGGAAACTGAAATTTGTTGATCGGATCTGAATTCCACTCACATTTGGTACCCTACATTAAACCCTACATTAAGTCATTAACAAATACTTTTGATAAAAGGACTAGTATTATTTAAACATTTTTTATATTATAATGTAAAACTATAACTATCTTTATTTGATTTAACATAAAAGAAAATTTTAAGTGAGGGTCAACTCCTTATTTAGAAAAAGTAATTTATTCACTTATACAGTTGTATAGTTGTTTTCGAGTTTGGTAAAACAAAATTTCGTAAAATCATTTGAACCCATATGCAGATATATAGTATGGCGTGCCATAATTATAAAAAAAGAAACACAGTATGTGAGTAACTTAATGCCAATTGTTAAGATTATACTAGGTTAGACGTATATCGGTGATATTTTTTTAGGTTTGTTTGGTACATTAAACAATTTAAAAGATTATACTAGTTTTTTTTTTGAAAGAAGATTATACTAGTTAATTAAACTGAATAGACGTATATCAAATTCCAGCAAAAAAAAAAAAGAAGTATATCAAATAATAATTGATAAAACACGTGTCTTAAAGAATAAAGTATAAAGTTATGTTTTCATTTTAAAAACTAAAAGATTTTATTTTATTATATAAAATAAACTAAAGACATAAGAATTTTAAAATTGTGAATTTGAAGAATATTATGAAAATGAATTGGCAAGGTCATGTTTTAATTTGACATAAGGTGTCAAAAATTAAGTTCATGAACTCTTAATTATATATGAAAGATGTTGATGTTAACAATCGAATAAATTTTGAAAATAATTAAATTTAAATAATAATATTTGAAAAAATAATAAAATAACAAAATATGATGTATTGTTCAGAGTCCACAAAATACACGTGCGAAGTTATCTAACACTTTGAGACACACGTCAACCCTGTCATTGGATCACAAACGTCATGCCCTTAGCAGTTGGACACTCAACTGACAGGTTGTCTCTAACCACTTTATTATTTGAATAAATTACAATCTCCTTATCACGTGACAGATATTCAATTATCTCTAAGCTACAAATTATCTATTGGTTATTATCTATAAGCCAATAATTATCTACAAGGGTTGTTACGTCACCGTAACAGTTCCTACAAATAAGGACTTGTAGCTCCCACTCTATTCTATAAGTATCAGGTTCCATCTCACTCTTTTCATACTCACTCATATTCTTCTAACTCACGTACTTACTTGAGTTTCAAAGTTCTTTATTTTGCAGGTCTCCCTTTTTGTCCTCTTAACAAGGGTCACTCTCAGTCCGATGTGCGAGATCTAGGAGCCCACCTCATCCATGTCTATCCTAACCTTGGACAACTCCGAATTTTGATAAATACGGTTGGCGTCCACCGTGGGGTTATGGTAAAACATACCTTGCAGTCTCTCTTTTTCACCCATGGTTAGCACGCGGTCTAGCCTCAGATGCAAAACTCCTTTTGAAGGCTCCAATCCTTCTCCAACAACCATGATGGATACTAATACTCTCCAACAACTCCAAAACCAAATTGCACAGATGGAGCGACGCCATGAGGAGGAGCTTAGATAGCTAAAGGATGACCACGATCAGTTGGATGCTCGTGTCAAACACCCCCAAGGAGACAAGTACTCTGTGTGGAAGCAAAGCTTCATGATGAATCAACAATGATTCAGAGGTGTTTTGATGATAACAATGATGACAACAAAAGATGATGACAAAGGTGATGAACAAAAAGCTCAAAAGATCAAAGAACAACTCAAGTGAATCAAAGAACATCTCAAGTGAATCAAGAACAAGTCAAGAGTTCAAGAATCAAGAAGAATTCAAGACTCAAGAAGAAAGCCTACAATCAAGAATCAAGATTCAAGATCTCAAGAATCAAAATCAAGATTCAAGAATAAAGAAAGGACTCAATCAAGATAAGTATTAAAAAGTTTTTCAAAACTTTGAATAGCACATGAGTTTTTGACAAAACCTTTACCAAAGAGTTTTTACTCTCTGGTAATCGATTACCATATTGTTGTAATCGATTACCAGTAGCAAAATGAGTTTGAAAATGTTTTCAAATTGAATTTACAACGTTCCAAATATTTTCAAAAGGTTGTAATCGATTACAATATTTTGGTAATCGATCACCAGTGTCCTTGAACGTTGAAATTCAAAATTAAAAGTGAAGAGTCACATTGTTTCACTCAAAAGCTTTGTGTAATCGATTACACATATTTGGTAATCGATTACCAGTGTTTGTTTCTGAAAAATCTAAAGATGTAACTCTTCAAAAAGGTTTTGACTTTTTCAAAATGGGTTTTAAGTTTTTCTAAAAAGTTATAACTCTTCTGAATGGCCTTCTTGACCAGACATGAAAAGTCTATAAAAGCAAGACTTTGTTTTACATTTTTATAAAGTCTTTCTAGCAATCTCTTACAATCCTTTACAAGCCTTGAAATCTCTTTGAAGTTCTTCTTCTTCTTCTTTTGTACCAAAATCTTTCTGAAGTTTTCTGATTTTCCAAACCTTGAAAACTTGTGCTATTCAACTTTTCATTCTCTTCTCCCTTTGCCAAAAAGAATTCGCCAAGGACTAACCGCCTGAATTCTTTTTGTATCTCTCTTCTCCCTTTTCCAAAAGAACGAAGGACTAACCGCCTGAATTCTTTTGTGTCTCCCTTCTCCCTTGTCAAAGAATTCAACATGACACAGTCTGAGAATTCTTTTGATTCTTCCCATTCCCTAATACAAAAGCATTCAAAGGTTTAACCACCTGAGAATTCTTTTGTATCCCCATTCACAAAGTATCAAAGGTGTAACAGCCTGAGATCTTTGTCTTAACACATTGGAGGGTACATCCTTTGTGGTACAAGTAGAGGGTACATCTACATGGGTTTGATTGAGAACAAGAGAGGGTACATCTCTTGTGGATCAGTTCTAGTGGAGGGTATATCCACTAGGTTCAAAGAGAATAAAGGAGGGTACATCCCTTGTGGATCTTTGCTTGTAAAAGGATTTTTACAAGGTTGAAAGAAATCCCAAGGACCGCAGGTCGCTTGGGGACTGGAGGTAGGCACGGGTTGTTGCCGAACTAGTATAAAAACTCTTGTGTGTTTGTTTCCTTCTTCCCTATTCTTTTACTTTCCACTGTGCATTTAATTTCTGCTTTTACTTTCTGTTAAGTTTCTCTTCTACTCCTCATTCTCTTAACAATTTAGTAAAAGCCTTAAAAGAGTAATTTTTTAATTAGTAAAGGTTTAGGAATAATTAATTCAACCCCCCCTTCTTAATTATTCTGAGGCCACTCGATCTAACACTCTGCTCATACATTGCTTGAGCGCACTTAAGGGGAATTACACCCCTAACACATAGTCAACACTCAAGATAATCCTAGTCTCTCCCACTACACCTTCTTGAAGAGCAGACAACTCGTCGACACCCCTTTTGTTGATCGCATCATGGAAGCTGGCATACCCCTAGGTTGGAAACCACTCAACCTAAAGGGGTATGATGAAACCAATGATCTAGATGAACATCTGGACGCTTTCCTCACCCAGGCAAATCTATACACAAATGATGACGCAATCCTGTATCGTGTCTTCCCAATGTCCCTTTAAGGGGCGAGATTAACTTGGTATGGTGGAATTCCTCCAAGGTCCATCGACAACTTCGACACTCTTGTCGAGTATTTCAGTTTGCAATATGCAACTAGTTGGCCACATCATATGACACCGGCCGCTCTGGCCACCTTGCGACAAGCAGATGATGAGACTCTTTAGAAATTCATGGATAGGTTTGGACACATTGTTGTCCAGATCCGAAATCTTAACCCAGAGGTAGCATTACACTCCATGCTCCTCACTCTACGCCTTGACAAGTTTGCGGTTAGTTTGTGCAAGAAAAACCTAGTAGGATGGACGAGTTGCGCGAACGAGCCAAAGACTATATCTAGATGGAAGAGATGTCTAGGTTTAGAAACAAGGTTCGACAAGCTAGACAAAAGCACAACAAGAGAGAAGGAAGTACCAAGAACGACTCACACAAGTCGGGCAAAAGGCACAAGCCAGACAAATGCCAGCCCCTGACGACCAATCGCACTACAATCCTTTGTAGAAGCAAGCTTCATGATGATAATTCAAGTATGAATCAAGTAGTTTTGATGATGACAAAAAGCCCAAAAGAATGACTTCAAGAATGAGTCAACAAGTTCAAGATCAAGATTGATTTCAAGATTCAAGAGAAGATGAATTCAAGGTTCAAGAGAAGAAATCAAGAAGACTTCACAAGGGAAGTATTGAAAAGGATTTTTCAAAAACCAAACATAGCACAGTTTTGTTTTACAAAAGAATTTCCTAAAATTTTCTAAGTTACCAGAGTATTTACTCTCTGGTAATCGATTACCAGTGATAAAGTTTGATTTCAAAAGCTTTTAACTAAATTTGCAACGTTCCAATTGATTTTTAAATGGTGTAATCGATTACAATATATTCGTAATCGATTACCAGTGTATCTAAATGTCGAAATTCAAATTCAAGTGTGAAGAGTCACATCTTTTCATAAAATGCATTGTGGAATCGATTACATGATTATGGTAATTGATGACCAGTGACAAGTTTTGAATAAAAGGTCAAGAGATGTAACTCTTGACATGATTTTCTCAAGGTTATAACTCTTCCAATGGTTTTCTTGACCAGACATGAAGAGTCTATAAAAGCAAGACCTTGACTTGCATTCAAAGCATCTTTATCGGTGAACAACTTCAAAAACAACTTTTGAGAAACTTTTAAACCTTTACATTTCTTTCCTACTCATCTTTCTTCTTCTTCTTCCTTTGCCAAAAAGATTTCTAAGTTTCTTTCTTAAACCTTGTTCTTCTGCAAGTGAAAATTCTGCAAAAAACAAAAGTGTGCTATATCTTTTCATTCTCTTCTCCCTTTGCCAAAAAGAATTCAACAAGGACTAATCACCTGAATTATTTTTGTGTCTCTCTTCTCCCTTTTCCAAAAGAACGAAGGACTAACCGCCTGAATTCTTTTGTGTCTCTCTTCTCCTTTTCCAAGAGAATTCAAAGGACCCCGCCTGAGAATTCTTTTGATTCTTCCCTTTCCCTTAAACAAAAGATTTCAAAGGACTAACCGCCTAAGATATCTTTTGTTTCCCCTTACAAAGATTCAAAGGACTAACCGCCTGAGAATTCTTTGTCTTAACACATTGGAGGGTACATCCTTTGTGATACAAGTAGAGGGTACATCTACTTGGGTTGTTGTAACTGAGAACAAGAGAGGGTACATCTCTTGTGGATCAATTCAAGTGGAGGGTACATCCACTTGGTTGTTCAAAGAGAACAAGGGAGGGTACATCCCTTGTGGATCTTTGCTTGTAAAGGATTTTACAAGGTTGAAAGAAATCTCAAGAACCGGTTGTTGCTTGGGGACTGGATGTAGGCACGGGTTGTTTTCGAACCAGTATAAAATTCTTGTGTTTATTTTATTCTTCCCTACACTTTTAAATTTTCCGCTGTGTACTTTACTTTTACGTTTTACTTTTGTTTAAGTTACATAACTTAGTAGTAAATCCTAATTGAATCTAGTAAGTTTTAATTAGTCAAGGTACATTAATAATTAATTCAACCCCACCTTCTTAATTATTCCGAGGCCACTTGATCCAACATCCTTGAGGAGGCCTTCAACACGGAGGTACCCATAAAACTACCTCCGCCACTTCCTCCTAGGCTGGGGTTAGACAAGACCAAATATTGTAGATACCACCGTAGTTATGGTCATAACACAAAAGATTGTTGGGCCTTGAAATACATTTCATTTCATGAAGAGGTCAGACATTCATGCAACAAGAGCAAGACCTTCTGGACACCAAGAGGATCAACATAGAAACCACGATGTCGACAGAAGAAGATCTAGGAAGATAGAGACACCACTAGCAAAGACGTGAGTGATAACCTCCGCAGGAACAAGAAAATGAGCCTGCCCAACAAATCAAAGGTGTAATCAATACCATTGCAGGAGGATTTTCCTATGGAGGGTAGTCCAGTCAATCCTACAAATGCCACCTCCATGCCATCCAGGACATCGACACCAACTGTGTCAACCTAGCATCCCCACGAAGTCTCCCTTCTATCACTTTCATTGATAGAGACTTCAAGGGTATTGACCCTATTAATCAAGATGACCCCATGGTTGTCTCCATCGTAATCGCCAACTTCATGGTGTCTAAGGTCCTCATCGACCAAGGCAGCTCCACTGACATCTTGTACTGGAAAACATTTCAGAGGCTTGAAGTCTTGCCTAATACCGTCTAGCCTCACTCTGGTTTACTCCTTGGCTTTGCAGGAGAAAAAGTAGAGACTAGTGGCTATGTCGACCTAATGACCACTTTTGGTTAAGGCCAGCTCTCGAGGAGCCTTACAATCAGGTATTTAATCGTCGATGCAAATACCTCTTACTTTGCTTTGATTGGTAGGAAAACACTGAATGAGCTCGGAGCCATCGTCTCCACACCGCATCTGAAAATGAAGTTCCCCACCTTAACGGGAGAGATTATGACTATTAAGGTAGATCAAAAGCAGGCACGATAGTGCTATGCGGAAAGCCTGAAATTAGCACCCTATCCTCCTACCAAGGAGCCTCCAAGGCCTCACCCCACAATAGGTGGTGGTACTAAAGTAATGAGCGTAGACGAATGGTCTTTAGTTTGATCCCTAACCGTCTAGCAAGAAAGCCTGGATGACATATTTGAAGTAGATCAATGCGATGAAACTTTTGATAGAGGCCCAAAGCCTATTGAAGAACTAGTCAAGATGTAACTTTGACCCAAACTCGGGCAGTGTATGTACGCAGCTCAGCCGAGACCTCACCAACCATGAACACAAATGCATAGTTGATGTCCTACACATGAACACAGACCTGTTCGTGTGGCAGCCATCTGACATGCCGGGTATCCACCCTAGCATTATATGTCACAAGCTCGCCATCTATCCCCATGCCAAACTGATGTCACAGAAGAAGAAGAAGAACAGAGAAGAATGATGCAAAGCGGTTAGAGAGGAAGTGGACAAGCTCCTCAAAGCTAATTTCATCATTGAAGTCAGGTACTCTACCTGGCTTGCAAACATTGTCATGGTCAAAAAGGCCATTGGCAAATGGCGAATATGCACCGACTACACCGATCTTGACATGACGTGTCCCAAGGATGCATACTGATGTAGCTCCATGTGGAGCTTGTAGGCCCTTGATCTTCTTCATCAATGGAGTCCTTTGCAACTTGAAGATGAATGGCAGTGGAATGGAGAAGGAAGAAAGATGATCGGGGATGTCACTTCAAGAAGAAAATGAGTCAAGAAGAAGCTCACCACCATAGGAAGACATGGATAAGAGCTTGAAGGTAGGAGAAGATGAGTGGAGGGAGAGGGAGAGAAGGAGCATGAAATTTTGTGCCTCAAATGAGGTATGAAATTTGAAGTGTAATTCTCAAATGATCAAAGTTGAAAAAATGCACACACATGCCCTTTAATTATAGCCTAAGTGTCACACAAAATTGGAGGGAAATTTGAATTTCTATTCAAATTTCACTTGAATTTGTGGAGCGAAATTGTGGAGCTAAAATTTCACAAATTATGATTAGTGAAGTTTAGCTATGGTTTAGCCCACTAATCCTAGATCAAGTCCAAGATTCTTCACTAACTGTGGTTAGGTGTCATGAGGCATGTAAAGTATGAAGGACATGCACAAAGTGTGACTATATGATGTGGCAATGAGGTGTAGCAAGGAAATGCTCACCCCCCCTCTAAAATTTAATTGGATTGGGCTTCTCCCAATTCAATTAAATTTATTTCCCAACACACACATCAAATATTCACTTAATTCATGTGAAATTACAAAACTACCCCTAATACAAAAACTAGTCTAGGTGCCCTAAAATACAAGGGCTGGAAAATCCTACATTTCTAGGATACCCTACCTATATTATGGAGCCCTAAATACAAGGCCCAAAAATAATAAAACCTGAATCTAATATGTACAAAGATAAGTGGGCTCATACTTAGCCCATGGGCCTAAAATCTACCCTAAGGCTCATGAGAACCCTAGGGCCTTCTCTTGCATCTTTGGCCCAATCATCTTGGAGTCTTCTATCCAATGCCCTTGGGGATAGGATTGCATCACATACCTTTTGCCCAACATTGACAGGTTGGTCAATGGCGTGTCCAGGTTCCAAGTACTAAGGTTCTTGGATGCCTATTCAAGATACAATCAGATTTGGATGCACGCCCTAGACCTAGACGAAGAGAAAATGACATTCATCACTAAAGATGCCAATTTCTGCTACAGGGTCATGTCGTTTGGCCTAAAAAATGCATGCGCTACATACCAGAGATTGATGGACCAGATCTTCAAACAGTAGATCGGACTAAATGTCGAGGTCTACATCGACGACATGGTCATCAAATCCAATAGGATAGCCCAACATGTTATAGACCCAAAATAAGTATTTAGAGAAATCCGCAAATACGACATGCGCCTCAACACAAAAAAATGTACTTTCAGGGTCGATAGAGGCAAGTTCGTGGGCTTTATATCACACATATGGGAATAGAAGCTAACCCTGACAAATGCACAATCATACTGGAGATGCACAGTCCTACCAATGTCCAGTAAATCCAAAGTTGAATGGTAGATTGGCATCTCTGTCTAGGTTCCTCCCTAAGCTTGCCAAAAAAATGAAGCCATTCTACAAGCTGTTCAAGAAAACTGAGCCATTCCTATGGAACTATGCTTGCGAACAAGCCTTCAAGAAGACCATTGCCACACTGCTAGTCCTGAGCCATATCTCTCAGTAGTTGACGAAGCCATTAGCTCAGTCCTCATATAAGAGGAATGGAAGCACCAACTTCCCATCTACCTCACCAACCGCATACTCCATGAAACTGAGAAGCGCTACCAAATAATAGAGAAGGTGGTGCTAGCACTCATTACCTTGGCACGATGTCTCAGGCCATACTTTTAGAGTTACCAAGTGGTAGTTAAGATGAATTACCCCATCAAATAGGTTTTGCGAAAGCCTGAACTGGCAGGGAGGATGGTAGCATGGTCAATAGAATTTTCAGAGTTCGATCTTCAGTATGAACCCCGTGGCCTCATGAAGACACAATTTTGTTAGAGATAGGGGGAGCAACATGAAAAATATTTGTAGCTTGAAGAAGTTTGGTTTAAAGCTTGAAGAAGTTTTGTCTTTTTACATGCCCAACTCTTTGAGTGGCATTTGTATTGATTTTTGCATCTTAGTCTGTATCTTTTCATGTGTACATCATGCACCATCATGTAGAGGTAAAAAGATTCTTTCTAAAGTTAGAAACTTCTTTAGTGCATAAAAGTCAATGTTTTAATCGATTACAAGGTTGATTGTAATCGATTACATAAGTGTTTGTAGCTTATAAGGAGATTCTTGTTTCGGTTTAATCGATTAGCAGTTAACCGTAATTGATTACACATTTCAGTTGAGACCATGTCTGGTTTTTCATGAGTCTCTGCTTTAATTGATTACATGTGATCATAATCGATTACTTCATTCTTAAAAGTGTTCCCAGAAATGATCAATAACACTTTAATCAATTACATCAAGAATCTAATCAATTACATTGTTCTTGAAAGTTTACCAGATGTTAGGAATAACACTTTAATTGATTGAAATGATAATATAATCGATTACTTCTTTGAAATAATCAATTACATTGACTATTTAGTGGATTACAAGCAATTATAACTATTTTTTCTATAAATAACCACCTTGTGTTCTCACTTTTTTTTTAAAAAAAAAAAGAGAGAAGAAAAAGTGCTTTGAATAGTGTGTGCGACTCACAACTTCTAGACTTTGTTTTTCTAAAGCTTTCATGGTAAAAAGTGAGTTGTGAATTTCTCTTGAGATCAAGAAGACACTTATTCACTCAAGCAAAGGTTGTTGCATGTGATTGATCAGGTTGTGTCTTTCCTTGACTCAGTTTTTCATGTGTTTTACATGTTAGCATATGCATGAATTTCTAAAGGTATGCTAGAATAGGATTTTCTAGTTTGGGCTAAGGGTAGGTTTCTATTAGACTTTTATTCTCAAAAGACCCTAGGGTGGGGTACCTTAGTCTTTTTTTACTAGGATAGGAATTGAGATAGATTGTGATTGCTTGTAAAAATTCTATATGCATAGTGAAAATCTAATTTAGATTGGATTAGATAACCGAAGTAGCTTCTCTAGAGATAGAGAGTGAACTAGTATAAAAATTGGTGTACATCTTCTCTTGATCTTATCTTTCTTTCTTATTGTATTCTTGATCAATTTACTGAGGGTTAAAGAAAATATATTTTTGAAAAAGAAATTTAACAAAAGGTTTTGTGTTAAGGTTGATTGATTAAAGATTGATTTATCAAAAGTTTGTGATACGATCCTAGGAAAAGAAGTTTTTTTAAACTCTAGCTTTTTAAGTTTGATTTGATTTAGAAACCAATTCACCCCCTGTTGGTTTGTGAGTTCCATCATCTTTTTCAATTGGGCTACATCTTGAAAGTTGCTCAAGATCACAAATTTTCTAAAATGGTCTATAAATAAGTCACTTTCAAAGAGGGTGTATCTCTCAATCAACCTTCATTGTTTATGGGAGAACATTTTTTGTTTTTGCAAAAAAGAATGAAAATCTTTATTCAGTCAATTGATCTTAATGCATGGAAGGCTATTGTTAAAGGACCATTTATACCAACTAAAGAAGTAAATGGTGAATTGGTACCTAAAGAATGGGATGAGATGAAAGATGATGAGAGAAGAAAAGTGCAAGATGATAAAAAAGGTAAAAACATTTTAACTTCTAGTTTATCTTTTGATGAATTCTCTCGTACTGCAAGGTGCAAAAGTGAAAAAGAAATATGGAAAATGCTTGAAGTCACTCATGAAGGCACTGTGGATGTAAGAATAGAAAGAAAGCACACTCTTGTATCCGAATATGAAGCTTTTCGAATGAAGAATGGAGAAACCATTTCAGAACTTCAAATTGGATTCACCCATATTGTGAATCACCTTCTTGGTCTTGGACAAATGTTTGAAGATGATGAGCTAAACATTAAAATCCTCAACTATCTTACAAGAACTTGGGAACCAAAGATAACAATGATCAAGGAATCCAAGGACTTAGCATCAATATCGATGGAAGCTTTCTTCGAATAATTGCTTGCATATGAACACGAGTTAATTCAACAATCTTATGCAGAAAAAACGTAAAAGAAAAGAAAAGGAATTGCACTCAAATTTAATTCTTCAAAGGAAGACAACAAAGAAAGCTCTAGTAATGACGAAGATGCAGAGAATTTGAGCTTGGTGGTGAAGAAGTTTGGCAAATTTCTCAAAAGACTCAAAGACAAAAAATTCTTTAAACCTTCAAAGAAGATAGAAAGTAACGTCACATCAAACCTGAATGTCCTATCTACCATAGAAAACAACTTGATGAAAAGAAAGGAAAGAAGGACAAAAAATAGAAAAAGACCTACATAGCTTGGGAAGACAATACATCCACATCCTCCGACTCTTCTAGTGAAGAAGACGTTGCAAATTTGTGCTTGATGGCAGATTCAATGGATGACTCTTCAACCATTGAAGAAACTAAAGTAAACTCTAAATTTGAAGAAGTTTTGGAAGCATTTAATGAAATTCATAAAGAAGTGCAAAGGCTTGCTATTTCAAACAATAAGCTGAGAAGCGATCTGCATATCACTAAATTGGTTTCAACACAAAGTGTAGAAGCAAAGCTTCAAGAATTATTTTGATGATGCCAAGGAATTTCAAAGATCATTCAAGATGAATTTCAAGGATGAAAAAAGCAAGATGTCAAGCAAAATCAAAGATCTCAAGATAAGAATTAAGATAGACTTTTAGAAAAGTTTTTGAAAAGCACAAGTGATTGACCAAGAGAGTTTTTATCTTAAGAATAATTTTTCCAAGCTTGTTACTCTCTGGTAATCAATCACCAGAAGGTTGTAATCGATTACCAGAAGTCCAACATTTATGAAAAAATGGTTTTTCAAAGGTGTAATTGATTACCATGACTTTGTAATCGATTTCCAGTGCTTATAATGTTCAAAAATATTTTGAAAAACTTTGTAATCGATTACACAAAACATGCAATCGATTACCAGTGGCTCTGAACGTTGGAAATTCAAATTTTAAATGAAGAGTCACAACTTTTCAAGAAAGATAACTGTGTAATCAATTACCCCAGGATTTTAATCGATTACCAGTGGCAAGTTTTGAGAAAATCTGCCAACAGTCATATCTTTTCACTTGATTTTTAAATGGCCATCTAAGGACTATAAATAAGTGACTTGGGCACGAATTTTCTACAGATTTTTCCCTGCTCACAAAAGGCATAATCATCTCAAACAAAAATCTCTTATCTTCAAAAATTCCTTGGCCAAACACTTGTGTTATTCAATAAGGAATTGAGGGCTTCATTGTAACATCTGTCTCTTTCAAGAGAGATAATTTCTTCTTCTTCTTCTTACTTCTGAAAAAGGGCTAAGAGACTGTGAGTCTCTTGTTGTAAAGCATCTGAGCACAAAGGAAGGCTTGTCCTTATGCGTTTTAGAAGGTGTAAAGGATTTTTGAGATAATGGAACTCCCAAGCGGGTTTCTTGGGGATTGGACGTAGGCAACGAACTTTGCCGAACCAGTATAAAAACTGTGTTTGGACTTTCTCTTCCATTAAACTCTTTTATTTATTGTTGCTTATTGTTTCTATTCAGTAAGTTTAATTTGAATTATTATTTAGGAATTCATTTTAAAAGGAATCTTGGGACTTGGGTTAAAATCAAAGTAGAATTTTTAATTGGGGAATAGTTTGTGATATCTTAATTCAACCCCCCCTTCTTAAGATATCTGAGGCCACTTGTCTAACACAAAGTGAGTTGGATAAATTGATACAAGAAAATGAAAAACTTGTTTCAAGCTATAAAGTCATTGGTTGTGTTTGTGCATCTACTTTTCTTAATATGGATGATTATAAATCTTTGCAAATTGAGTTTGGAAAGTTCAAAAAGGATTACTATGAAGAACGTATGAAGTGGCAAACTGAGCTTTCCTATCGTAAAGATCTTTTTAGAAAAATGAACAATGGAAAGAGTAATCTTAGTCACTTGCTTAGTGTGCAAAAGCATACTATTGATAAGACTGGTTTGGGGTATAACAAGCAAACTCCCTTTTCTAAGAAAACCAAGTTTGCATCCTCCAAAAAGGTGAACCTAAACAAAGTTTTCAAAAAGAAAAACATAGTGCATTCTAAGCCTAAAACAAAGACTTGTTATTATTGCATGAAAAGAGGACACACATCTTATAAATGCTATGTTTGGAGATTTGATGTTCTTAGAGGTAAATGTGTCTAGATTTTGAAATATTTAATTGTGGAAATTAATCCCATTGGAGTCAACCTCAATTGGGTACCACCTCTCTCTAATTGATTTTGTCTTGTAGGTGTGCCTAAAAGCAAAAGACTCACTATGGTACTTGGATAGTGGCTGCTCTAGTCACATGACGGGTGACAAGTCGAGACTTACTGACATGGTGTCAAAGGAAGGAGGATATGTCACTTTTTGAGGCAACAATAAGGGAAGAATTATAGGAGAAAGAAACATTGTAAATCAACACAAGACACAAAAAAATGTTCTATATGTTAATGGACTTAAGCACAATGTCTTGAGCATAAGTCAACTATGTGACAAAGACTTCAAAATTGAATTCAACAAGAATTTTTGTGTCATTTGTGAAGTTATTTCGGGTGAGGTTGTTCGGATAGGTAAAAGAATAGGTAATATCTACATGTTGAATATTGAACATGCATCATTTCATGAACTTAGTTGTTTGGTAAGTAAGATTGATGATTCTTGGTTATGGCATCGTAGGGCTGCACATATAAACATGCTTCATCTCAATGTTCTAGTTAAAAAGGAGTTACTAATTGGTATTTCGAAACTGAAGTTTGAGAAAAATAAATTGTGTGAAGCATGCCAAAAAGGGAAACAAGTTAAAAATTCTTTTCAAAGTAAAAATGTTGTTTCTACTTCAAAACCTCTTGAACTACTTCATATAGATTTATTTGGACCTTCAGGAATTATGAGTTTAGGTGGCAACTACTATGACTTAGTAATTGTAGATGATTATTCAAGGTTCACTTGGACTTTATTTTTAAAAACCAAAAATTAAGCTTTTGATGTTTTTCACAAACTTGCCAAAGTTATTCAAAATGAGAAAGGTTTTAATATTGTTTCAATTAGAAGTGATTATGTAGGTGAATTTCAAAATGAATATTTTGAAAATTTTTGTGAAGAAAACGCAATTCACCACAACTTTTCTGCCCCAAGAATACCTCAACAAAATGGTGTTGTGGAAAGGAAAAATAGATTCCTTGAAGAAGGAGCTAGAACTCTTCTAAATGAAACAAAGCTACCAAACTACTTTTGGGCTGTGAGTACTATTTGCTATACTTTAACTTGGATACTTATAAGATATATTCTAAAGAAAAATCCTTATGAACTTTACAAAGGAGGAAAACCAAATATAGCTCATTTAAGGGTCTTTGGTTGTAAATGTTTTATTTTAAACAATGATTAAGAATCTCTTGGCAATTTGATGCAAAAGCCGATGATGCTATTTTTCTTGGTTATTCATTGCAAATCAAAGCATATAGAGTGTTTAATACGAGAACTTTATGTGTGGAAGAATCTGTACATGTTGTGTGTGATGAAACTAATTCTATTGTTCAAGAAAATTCTTTGGAAGATAAAGATGCAGGTTTTCAGGATAAGGAAATCACACTTGAAGATGAAACCAAAGTTGAAGAGATTGAACAAAGTAAAGAAATCATTGCCGCACCTCCTAAAGACCTCCCAAGAGAACGAAGAACTCAAAAAGACCTTTCATTGGACAACATTATTGGTGAAATATCAAAGGGAGTTTCTACTCGCCCTAGACTCAAGATTTTATGCAATAACGTGGCTTTTTTTCTCAGATTGAACCAAGAAACATAGATGAAGCTTTGTATGATGAGCATTAGTTGCTAGCTTTGCATGAAGGGTTAAATTAGTTTAAAAGGAATGAAGTGTGGGACTTAGTTCCTAAACCTGCCTCTCACAAGTAAATCAAAACCAAATGGGTGTTTCGAAACAAACTTGATGAATGAGGCATCATAGTAAGGAACAAGGCTAGATTGGTTGCAAAAGGATACAACTAAGAGGAAGGCATTAACTATGATGAAACCTATGCACCTGTTGTAAGGTTAGAAGCCATTAGACTGCTGCATGGTTTTGCATGTATTATGGATCTCAGGCGATTCTAAATGCATGTGAAGAGTGTTTTCCTCAATGGATATATTGAAGAAGAGATATATGTAGGCCGGCCTCCAGGTTTCATAGACTTCAAACATCCTAATCATGTTTACAAGCTGAAAAAGGCTCTGTATGGTTTGAAACAAGCACCTAGATCTTGGTATGAAAGATTGAGAAATTTCTTAATTGAACAATTTTTTTAAGAGGTCAAGTTGACAAAACATTGTTTATCAAGAGATCAAACAATGAGTTATTAATTGTGCAAATTTAAATTGATGATATAATTTTTGGTGCTACTAATGAAACCTTGTGTAACGATTTTTCTTGTTCTACACAAAAAGAATTTGAGATGTCTATGATGGGAGAGTTGAACTTTTTCCTTGGACTTCAAGTCAAGCAAATGAAACATGGAACCTTCCTATGCCAAAAAAAATATTTTACAAAACTAATTAAGAAATTCAACATGGAAAAGTGCAAAGAAGCATCAACACCAATGACAACATCAACTTATCTTTACTTAGATGAAAAAGGTAAATTGGTGGATGAGTCAAGATATAGAACTATGATTGGTTATCCAAAGAAGCATAAACACCAATGGCAACATCAACTTATCTTGACTTAGATAAAAAAAGGTAAATCAGTGGATGAGTCAAGGTATAGAGGTATGATTGGTTCACTTCTTTACTTAATTGCAAGTTGACCATATATTATGCTTAGTGTTTTCTTGTGTTCAAGATATCAAGATGATCCTACGAAATCTCACTTAACAGTTGTTAAAAGGATCATTAAGTACCTTAAGGGCACAACCAATGTTGGTCTGTGGTATCCTAAAGGTACCTCCTTAAATCTAATTGGCTTTTTAGATTCTGACTTTACAGGGTGCAAGCTAGATAGGAAAAACACAAGTGGGACATGTCATCTCTTAGGAAGCTCTCTTGTATCTTGGAATTGTAAGAAATAAGCCTGTGTAGCACTATCCACTACAGAAGCAGAATATATTGCAGTTGGAAGTTGTTGTGCTCAAAGTCTCTAGATGAAACAACAACTTGAAGACTTTGGAGTAATCCTTGATCACATTCCTTTGAAATGTGACAACACAAGTGTGCTATCAATTTGTCTAAAAATCTTGTCATGCATTCTAGAACCAAACATATAGAGATAAGACATCATTTTCTTAGATATCATATATCAAATGGTGATTGCTGCATTGAGTTTGTTGATAGTGAACATCAACTAGCTGACATCTTTACTAAACCTCTTGCTAGAGATAGGTTCTTCTTTATTAGGGATGAACTAGGTATCTTAGATGGATCCAATATTGAATGATTTTATGCTTAGACATGTAGCTTGTTTTATATGCTCTCTATGTCTGTTAATTTTCTTTAATGTCTTAGTATGCTGATATGCTAATATGTAGTTTACTTTTCTCTGAAAATACATGTTTTACTTTGTCATTGTGTTTTTCACTGTTTTAATCGATTACTCTCTCATGTTAATTGATTACACTGTGTTGAATTGGTTTATCAGTTTTTGAAACCTTTTGTTTTAATCGATTACCCCATGGGTTAATCGATTACCATTCATGCATTTGAGGTGTTATGGTTCAAGGTTTGTTGTTTTAATCGATTATGGCTTCGTTTTAATCGATTTCATGTTGTGGTTTTTGGCTTCTTTTGGCTTTGTGTTCTATTTTAATCAATTTTTTTTTTATGTTTTAAGCGATTACAAAGGCCCCAGGGGGAGTTTTATTGGCATATTTAATCGATTACACTTGCATTTTAATCGATTACTTATATCAACTTATGGTTTTGGGTGAAACAAGGGCCAATTTAATCGATTACTATTTTAATCTAATCGATTACTTGTGTGCTTTTGTGTGTAATCCATTACATCTCTTCATCTTCACCTCATCAACCACCATATTACTGCATTTATAGGTGATCATAATAGATTACTTCGTTCTTAAAAGTATTCCCGGAAGTGATCAAGAACACTTTAATCGATTACATCAAGAATCTAATCAATTACATTGTTCTTGAAAGTTTTCTAGAAGTTGGGAAGAACACTTTAATCAATTGAAATGATAATATAATTGATTAATTCTTCAAAATAATCAATTACATTGACTATTTAATCAATTACAAGAAGTTATAATTTTTTTCTCTATAAATAATCATCTTGTGTTCTCACTTTTTGTAAAAAAAAAAAAGAAGAAGAAAGAGAGAAGAAAAAGTGATTTGAATGGTGTGTGCAACTCACAATTTCTAGACTTGTTTTTCTAAAGCTCTCATGGTAAAAATTGAGTTGTGAATTTCTCTTGAAATCAAGAAGACACTCATTCACTCAAGCAAAGGTTCTTGCATGTGATTGATCAGGTTGTGTCTCTCTTTGACTCAGTTTTTCATGTGTTTTACATGTTGTTAGCATATGCATGAATTTCTAATGGCATGTTAGAATAGGTTTTTCTAGTCTGGGTTAAGTGTAGGTTTCTCTTTGGCTCTTATTCACAAAGGACCCTAGGGTTGGGTACCTTAGTCTCTTTTTCTATGGTAGGAACTGAGATTGATTGTGATTGCTTGTAAGAATTCTATACGCATAGTGAAAATCTAATTCGGATTGGATTAGATAACTGAAGTAGCTTTTCTAGAGATAGAGAGTGAACTAGCATAAAAATTGGTTTACATCTTCTCTTGATATTATCTTTCTTTCTCATTTATTCTTGATCAATTTACTGGGTGTTAAAGAAAATATCTTTTTGAAAAAGAACTCTAACAAAAGGTTTTGTGTTAAGGTTGATTGATTAAATATTGGTTTTTCAAAAGTTTGTGATACGATCATTGGAAAAGAAGTTTTTTTTACACTCTGGTTTTTTAAGTTTGATTTGATTTAGAAACCAATTCACCCCTCTCTTGGTTTGTAAGTTCTATCATCTTTTTCAAGTTCATAGCAAGCTTTCTGGCAGAATTTTCCGGAAATGACCAAACCATCCCAAATTGGTGGGGCCTCTATGTTGATGATGCATCCAACGTGAAAGGAAGCGGGGCAGGAATCATCCTCGAAGGCCTTGACAATGTCACTTTAGAGCAAGCCTCTCAAGCTCAACTTCAAAGCCTCAACCAATCAGGTTGAGTATGAGGCATTTATTGCAGGTCTAAAACTAACAAGAGAAGTCGGGGACAAGAAGCTACGATGCTACACTGACTCGTAGCTTGTCAATGGGCAAGGTTCCAACAAATACCAGACCAAGGAAATAGTGTTGCACAAGTTCTACCACTTTGCCAAAACTCTCATCGACAACTTTGAATGCTTTGAGATGTACTACATACCAAGGGAGAGCAACACTAGAGCAGACATGCTCTCCAACCTGGCCAGCACCAAAAATACCGGGTACCTCAAGACTATCATCTAGGAGACACTCCAAACTCCCATCATAGACACTGATGAAGTTATGGTTAGAGAAGAGGAGGAAGCAGACTAGATGACCCTTTACAAGAATTTCCTAATTCAGGGGGTGTTGCCTCTAGACGAGAACAAAGCCCAACGCCTGAAACGGAAGACCAACTACTATGTCATCCTTGATGGCAAGCTATTCAAAAGAAGGTTGAAAACACCCTTGCTCAAATGCCTAAATAGCCAATAGGAAGACTATGCCATGAGATAACTTCATAAAGGGATTTGCAGTCTTCCTATAGGGGGACGCTTCCTTGCAACCAAAGTAGTGCGTGCTGGCTACTATTGGTCGACACTCAGGGAAAACACCTTCGACTTCACAAAGAAGTGCTAACGATGCCAGGAATTCACTAACATCCCGTGCATTCTTCCTGACAATCTCCATAGCCTGAGCTCTCCTTGGCCCTCGCCATGTAGGGAATAGACATACTGGGACCACTGCCAAAGGCCCTAAGAGTAGTCAAATATTTACTAATCGCTATCGACTACTTCACCAAGTGGATGGAGGCAAGACCATTGCGAGAAATCACAACCAACGAGGTGGAGAAGTTCACTTGTAAACACCTCATATGCAGGTATGGCCTCCCTTACGCCATTGTCATCGACAACGACACCTAATTCAAAACTCATTCTTAGGAAGACTTCCTGACAACGCTAGGCGTCAAGCACCTTGTAACCTTTGTCAAACATCCTCAGACCAATGGTCAGGCAGAGGTAGCCAATAGAGTTATCCTCAAGGCCCTACGCACTAGACTCGACAAGTCTAAGGGCCTGTGGAAGGAGGAACTCCCTAGTATACTCTGGGCCTATCATTGTTCACCCTAGACAATGACCAACGAAACTCATTTTTGAGTCACATATGGCACAAACGCCATGACCCCCATCGAAGTCAGGGAGCCATTGACAAGGAGACTATTGTTCTAGCAATAGTAAAATGAAGAGAACATGAGTGTGGAATTTGAGACAACGGATGAAGTCCAAGAGATGACCAGAATCAAAGAAGAAGTTACCAAGCTCCAAGCATCAAGAAGATACAATATACAAGTTCAACCATAAGCCTTTCAACCTAGCAACCTCCTACGGCGAGTCTGAGGTGAAGCCATAAAAGATCCCTGAGCGGGAAAGCTTGGACCTAACTAGGAAGGCCCATTCAGGATTGTATCAAGCCTAGACAACGGAGCATACATGCTATCAGAACTTGATGGTAAAGCAATTCCAAGAACATGAAACACTACCCATCTAAAGTTCTACTTCAGTTGACCCATTGCAAGACTGGGTACTTTACTTTTTTTCCTACTTAAGTCTTTTGTCCCAAAAGAGAAAAATCAAGGTTTTGGCTTGAGAGGTTTTAATGAGGCACATTTGTGGTAACAAAGGGAATTTGTACTCAATTGACTACAACTACATTGAATAAAATTCTACCTCCCTTCACTTTTTAAAATTTTCTTGTGTCAACTCTACATAGGCTTGTCAAACCCAATGTTCGTCCTTGGTAAGTCTTGACAAAACCCAAGACAAGCGCATCCCTAGTCGCAGCTCCAAAGGCTTGCAAAACCCAAAGTCTTCCCTTGGTGAGTCTCATTTCTCCAAAGGCTCGCAAAACCCTAGGTATGTCCTTGGTTAGTCTCACTTCTCCAAAGGCTTGTCAAACCCAAGGTTCGTCCTTGGTGAGTCTCGCTTCTCCAAAGGCTTGTCAAACCCAAGGTTCGTCCTTGGTGAGTCTCGTTTCTCCAAAGGCTCGCAAAACCCAAGGTTTGTCCTTGGTGAGACTTGTTTCTCCAAAGGCTCGCAAAACCTAAGGTTTATCCTTGTTGATTCCTCTCTAAAGCCTCGTCAAACCCAAGGTTCATCCTTGATGAGTCTCATTTCTCCAAAGGCTCGTCAAACCCAAGGTTTGTCCTTGGTGAGTCTTGTTTCTCCAAAGGCTTACAAAACCCAAAGGTCGTTCTTGGTGAGTCTTGTTTCTCCAAAGGTTCACAAAACCTAAGTCCTTCCTTGGTGAGTTTCACTCTCCAAAGGCTCGTCAAACCCAAGGCCCATCTTTAGTGAGTCTCGCTTCTCCAAAAGCTTGTCAAACCCAAGGTCCATCCTTGCTGAGCCTCAATGCATTTCTACAGGCTTGTCAAACCTAAGGTCCACCCTTAGTGAGCCTCGCCAAAACTCGGGATAAATGCGTCCCTGGTCCAAAGCTCGTTAAACCGAAGGTTCGCCATTGGCGAGTCCATCTACAGAAATATAAGGTATGCAAGGTCTACCCTTGTAAGTTTCCCTATTACTAAATTTTTATCTGTGCAGGAATACAAGTCTACAGGAACATTAGAAACCCAAGGTCCACCCTTGGTACAAAAATGCATTCCTACAAAAATCCAAGGACCACCCTTGGTACGCATTCCTACAAAAACCCAAGGCATGCCCTTGGTAAGCTCACTCCTTAGGAACTATGAAAACCATAACCTAAAGTCCATGATTCCACAAGGCGAAAAGAAGCATCACTAGATGGTTGACAAGACCTTCAACTTGGTGCAAATCAAACTGACTTCTCACAAGCATCAAGGGAGAAGCTCCACAAAGCGAAAGGATGCATCACCAAATGAGTGACAAGACCTTTAACCAAGTTGAAATCAAACCTGAGATTATCTCGTGTCATCTACTTCTTTATTTCACACAAGACCACTAAGGTCTTGCATCCTACACCGCCAGGGTCTTGCTTCCTACACTACCAAAATCTCACTTATCAAGGTGGCCTATTCATACTACCACAAGTATTAGAGCTTTACATAGTCAAAAGGCAACATAAAAGACATATAAATAAGACAAAAATTCGTCAATGAAGGAAAGCAAATGTATTATCAAAAGAAGAATAATTGTTATAATTACACAACCATTACGACCCAAAAATCAAATGAAGAAAAACAAACAAAAGGAAGCCTAAATATTAGCATTATCGCCTTTCTCTTCAGCATCCTGCTCTTCCCCAACCTCTTCCTCAACATGAATATCTTCCTCCTCAAGCAGAATATCGTCCTTCACATCCTTGAAAGGGTCGAAAAGACCCAAGTCAAGGTCCTTGTCAAAGAACCCGACCATATGAAAACTTTATCATGCTACTCCATAACCTCCTTCTTGTAAATTAGCAACTCTTCTTCAAGTTCCTTGCTAGCCTCCCTTTCCTTAGACGCCTGCAGCTCAGACTCCTGCAGCCTGGACTCCAACTCCTTCAGTTGGGCCTCAAGGTCCGCCACCACCTATGGAAACTCGTCCTTCTCCGTCATTGTGCTTTCCACCTTGTTAGCCAATTCATTCTTCTCCCTCTGCAAGCACTTGCAGCGCTCAAATAGCTCATCATCATCTAATCTGGTACACAACAACTGGGAAAGATCACTGCCAACCTTGGAAGATAGTTTGTGGTTTGACTTCACAGCTTCAATGAAGGAAACGATGTCACTAGCTACCTTAGGACGCTCCACTCTCTAGATTATAGGAGCATTGGCCCTCTATTTGGCAACCTCAACCTCTAAGAATGTCACCTTACTTAGCGCCTCTTGGTGCCTTTGTCCATTCTCTTCCAGGATCACCAAACTTCACTATAGGAAGACTTTGACAGAATCCGTAGCATTCTAGACCCCAGCTGACCGAATAAGATTTTTATCATAGGTTGACACAAAGCCAACCAGGGTCTTCTGGTCAGGCTTGTAACCCATACCCCATAGAAAATCAACATCACAAGAAGTGAAGATGTGATCCAAAGAAACACTTGGGTGAAAAGACAAGTGGAAGACAACGCTGACACCAACACGGTCAAGGGGGGAACTGATGAAGCTGAAGAAGGAGGAAGGGACATCACGGGAGTACTTATGGTTGCCACACCGACGCTCAACAAGGGTGCAACAATAGTAGACAGAGGAGCCTCGACAGCACTGACCGAAGCGACTGGCGCACTAACTTCAGTCGCATGAGAAATAGAAATCTCCTTAATAGAGATAGTAAGAGGAGGTGGAGGAGTAGGAGCCGCAACAACAACAATAGCAACAAAAGGAGTAGAAGCTTAGACGGCTGATAGAGCTGGAGGAAGATCTGGAAAACTCGAGGGGCGACCTGAATCGGGCGTTAACCCTGCAGCTTGCCTCAGTGCACAAAGGCTAAAAGAGGCTCTAGATTTCGTACAGCCTGACACCCCGACACCGTCATTTGGCTTCCTCTTAGCCAAAATAGAGGAAAGAATATTGGGGGAGACCTCAGCAACACTAGTAGCAGTGCCAACCTCCACAGCAGTTTGACCCCCTTCTTTTGTAGGAGGAATGACAACAAATGGTAGCACAGTCCCACCAGCAGGTCCGACCTGCTTTACTAGGGGCTTTTAGGAGAAGTCACCCATAATACCTATAAAACAAGAAACAAGAACACAATAAGTGTTAAGTTAGGTCACAACATAATTCAAACACAAAAGAGGAAGACAAGGAAAAATATTTTACCATCCAAGGCAACGAGGGGATCGCTCATTGAGGGAAGAGATAAAATGGCCCGTGCATCCAGTGAGATCGACAACGACTCCAAGTTGGCCTTGTCAACCCTTTCCATAAGGTTCAATAGATCCTCGTTGAAAGACTTGAACCAGTTGGGGTTAGACTTCCAATAGAATGGGAAGCAGAGCTCCTCATCTGGTTGAACATTAGTGGTAATCCATCAACAACGAGGTCAGTAGCTAGGACCTCGAAGAAACAATCCTTGAAGTAGTGAAATACATTCGAGTAAAACTCGAAAAGCTTTTTGGACATGCTGTTCAAGGAGACCCAACTGATCTTACCGTCAACTTCATCTGAAAAAAGTACGAAAACACAGGCACATTGGGTCGAAGGTTAAAGAAAGGGCACAAAATCTCAAAGGCCTTCACCATGACCCAACTATTGGGGTGGAGTTGAGAAGGGGCCACTTTCAAGTGCTCAAGCAGAGCACACTAGAATGCATTCAAGGGGAGAACCAAACCCAAAATGTTAAAGAAATAGTGGTACACAAAAAAGAAGGGCGGATTGCACGATGCCACCCTCAAAAAAGAAAAGTCATCATTAGCACAAGCTTGGACAACTAGCTTGCAAGAGTCCTCAGGGATTGCCAACCTCAGTTGGCGTTGCAAAGCAGCGATGCTTGCTGTGGAAGTAATAAAGGATCGATACTTGAAAACATCGTCCCTCACCCACTCATAACCAATAGCGACAAAGGGGATAATGGCGACTCAGCACTCTGGCTACACCGCACACGGGGGGATGCCCTAACGTCTTCACCACCACTCTTCCTTTCTCCCCAATAACAGAAGGGGGAAGAATCATGGTGATTGGAATAGGTTCCTAGACTAGAGATGACCTCTCGGTCCACCAGGGGTTGTTAAATCGAACCCTTGAAGTCACTAGCACCCATGCCTATGGCACAGTAAAAAAAGAAGGAAGACATGATCAAGAGAAAATGTACCTTGAGAACAAAAAAGAGAATCGGAGGACAAGGGGAAATCACAAGTAGAGAGCAAGGAGATTTCGAGAGTGAGAAGGCAGAAATTTGAAAATGGGGACGATCATAAATCAAACATCCACTCCATTTAAAGTGGAGCCAGACTCTTTGCTAACTGGTGGGAGCTACATGTATGCAAGAGCAACATGCATGCACTATACTCGCCTGCAGTGTAACAGCCGTAACTTTCAATAAGTAATTAAGAAATTAATAAATTAATAAATAAATAAGTAAAAAAATAAATAAATAATTATTAGGTCATAAATTCTCACTATATAAGCCAAATGTTAACCTAGAGCAGCTTTTTAGAAAACACATTCTGTTCCTTTCTTCTTTTCTGACGAACAAGAACCCTAACAGAGCAACCAGAGGAGGAGCTCTAGAGAGCACCAGAGACGCCACCATTGCTAACAGAGAACATTTAAGCGACTATATCGAGGTAAGGGATGAGTTACTCACGCTTGGGGGTTAGAATGAACATGTGTAGGGATCCCTAGAGGATCAATTTTTGGGTTATTTTGGGGTGTTTATGAATTTAATTATGTTTTCATGTTTAATCGCGGATTGAGTGTGTTTGATGAACCAATTGGTGTTCTGTTGCGAGTTTGTTGTAGAATTGATGTGTTCCTGTGTTAGGTGTGTACCTTAGGAATTAGAATTCTTTATAATTAGCATAAAAATTATGTGGTGGTGATTTAGTTTATACCAGATATGTTGGCCTTTCAATCTTGTTCTTTTTATTTTTTATTTTTTTTTCATTCCGCAGTGTATACATGCACATATATATTGATATTGTTTTTTTTTTTACAAACTTTATATTTTATTTCACGTGGGTGATTTCTCGTCATGAAATTCGTATGTGTAGGGATTGTTGGATAAATGAATTGGCTAAAATCATTTAAAGAAATTAACTTAAGTTGTATTCACATTGTAATTAGACATTTTCTTGATGTTGGTAACTTAGTTGGAATATATTTGAGCATTAGGAAACATTTGAAAGTATAAAAAAATGGTTTAGTACTCTATTTATTTTTGTCTTAGTGTATTCCAAGTAAACACTTTTAGTATAATTGTTGCATAACGCTTGTGTTTGAATTTCATTGAGTTAACAATTGTGGTTGATGCTATTTTATGGAGTGTGTAAACTTGAATGGGTGTGAATAATGTGTGCGATTTTGTGCAGTAATGTTATTTATATAAATTCAGCTTTAAGTATTATATGTTTCACATGCTCTAATGTTTTATTATATACGAATGTGGTAACTCACTCCCGGTGTGTGTTTGTGTTTGGGCTGATTGCCACTTTGTTTCAGGTGAGCCTTCATATGATGAGTCACATGCTAGAGATAGAGAAAATTAGTCTGTGATAGGGATATGCTCTGATAAGTGTGACATTGGGGCATAGGATTTTACTTTGCATATTATGATTTTCACATGTTATGATTTACTGAATGATACAATTGCGTTATACTTTTCTATTTTAGTTTCTTTTTATTATTTATTTAGAGTGGACGGCCTTGTTTTGAGCCGGGATAATCTTACCTTTTATTTATAAAAAAAGTTCTATTATGTTTGCACTAAGCGGATGTGGACCTTTATCCTTTTGAATTGATTTAAATTAAATGTGTTTAAAAAGAAAAATTATTAATTAATTTTGCATGTTTTTTTTTCTTTTATTATTATGTGTTTATAATCTTTTAAATAAATTTTGTATGATTTATTTAATTAGTTAGTTATAATTGTAAGGGTAGAGGGTGTCACATGCAGCAAAACGACAAACAAAACATTTGTCTTCAATGCACTCTCCAACAATGAAGAAAAGGAGAAAATTGTCAAATACAAAGACTCCTTTCACTTGACATGCCTGATTTCGCCTGCAAAACCAAAAGTATGTCAACCATGGGCAACTTGACAGAAGTAGTTCGGACAACACTTGTCCAGACTGGTGGGCTTGACAAACCTCACAGACCTGAAACTCTTGCCCATGCTTGGGGGCTTGATATACTCACAACCTTCCTACTTGTCAAAGCTACTCTATAAGTACCAGGTTTCATTTCACTATTTTCATACTCACTCATACTCTCCTAACTCACGTACTTACTAGAGTGTTAGATTCCTTTGTTTTGCAAGTCTCCCTTTTTGTCCTCTTAATAAAGGTCACTCTCAGTCTGATCTGCAAGATCTAGGAGCCCACCTCGTCTATGTCTACCCTGACGTGGGACAACTTTGAATTTTGGTAAGTACATATGATATATGATAAAAGTTATAGGAAATTGAGAGAATTTTATACTGTTAAAAATAAAAATAAAAATTTAATATAAAAAAGTGTGAATTAATATAATGATGGTCATGAAAAAAAAATATAATGATGGTATCTCTGATCCACTAAATGAAATTTGTCGATTCCTAAATCAACAATATCTTATAACTTGTGAAATTAAAAAAAGAAAAAAGAATGTGAGACAGGAATGAAAAATTGAAAATTGGGAGTCCATAATTATGTTAATCAGAGTACATGTGTATGAGAATGTAGCAATTATTTTAATTAATTTCTCTGCCTCATGTTTTTGTCCCTTCCCATTCGTGTTGTTGATATTTTATTTTCACTAAAGTAGCAACTAATTAACTATAAAAATTAAACTCTAAGTAGCGTAGAAATTGTAACATTACACATCAATGTCATCATTAGCTTCATTCATTTGCTTTGTGATGTATGATCCTTCTATTTGTTCTACCAACTATATATAATATATGGAAATGTTAATCAGTGCTTAAAAAATACTTGATAACAAAAAAACTTAAATTGTAAAGTTTTATGATAAACAATGTATGCACGAATAAAGATTTTTACATTATTATTCAATTAACAAATAATAAAAATAATAAGTGACACATTGACAGCTTATTCTATTCTTTACTTGTCTTGTAGTAAGTTACTCATTTTATTGAATATGTGTGTTACAAGGGAGAAATCACCAATGAGTGAAGAAGATGAGACCCCAAAATACAACAAAATTGGTTGGTGGTGGTGGTGGTGGAAGAGCTAGAAACACCATGTAAAAAAAGATAATTAACAATAAATGATAATTCAATTATTGAATAGGCAATTATCTGTAATTATGCTGATTATTTGCAATAAATATGATTCATATCCAAATCAAATATTAACAAAAAAAAACATATCATAACATGTGTCATCCTACCCTCTATGTGGATGACACGTGTATTATGAGTCTTAGGAGTGTTTCTTAAATTGTTATGTGTGTTACTTTCTGGTAACGAATTCGCAATTTTATTATTATACATCTATTGATTGATTATAAATTAGATACTATTCATATAAAAAATCTATCTAGTATACTATTTGTATGCTAATAATGGTAGGTTAAAAACATGTAATTATTTAAATAAACTTGGTCTAATTATTTTGGTGCATTTACACACCACAAACCGAATTATATGTAAAAATACTAGGCTTAATTATTATTTTAGTCCTTGAATTTGTGAAGGGATTTTTATTCCCTGAAATTTAAAAATGCTTTTTTAGTTCTTGAATTTTGATAAATTGTTTTTTTAGTCTATGACATAGTAAATTGACATTTTGTGATGGTTTTTAGTTGCCATAAATTAAATTTATTTGGTTAAAATATATTTTTTGTCCTCATAAATATGAAAATATTTGGAATTCGTCCCTACAAAATTTTTAGTACATTTTTCATCTCATAAAATTGAAATGTATCATTTTTTGGTCCAGACGTAGGTTTAGGTAAATCCGAACCCGAACCTATGATGATAACTTTTTGCATCGATGTAAATGTGACATTTTTTATATCACTTGTGCATATAATCAATGTAAAAAGCCATGCACATAGATTTGGATGTTCGAACTTTGCTCCAAGCTAAAAAATAACACATTTTAATTTTGTGAGAGTGAAAAACATACTAAAGATTTTGCAGGGACGAATTTCGATCATTTTCATATTTATGAGGATGAAAAAAATATTTTAACCTTTGTATTTTTTAGCCGCTATAATTTGTATTTTAAAATTGTCAAAAAAAATGATAAAAACAGTCACAAAGTGTTAAAAACAGTCACAAACTATTAATTTATTATGCTAGGACTAAAAATACATTTTTAAATTTTAAGGACTAAAAAGAACATGTCTCCCAAATTCAAAGACTAAACAATAATTAAGCCAAAATATTAAATTAATTTGCACAAATTTAATTAAGTGATGATTAATAAATTGAGTAAAAGATATTAAACAATAAATGATAATTCAGTTATCGAACAACATGAGGTTATACAACGTTTGGAGGGTTTTTGTTTCGTTCATTATTTTTAAGTTTTCGTCTGGACTAATAATGCCTACGACGGTTGAGGAAGTGACAAATGAGGGTGATAGAGGCTATACTTTTTCAGATCTACGTTTCGGTCTCTGTGAGGGTTTTGAAAAGTGCAAAGACGAATAGATCCAAAAGAATCTTAGTTAAATAGTATTTTCTGTCCTGAATGTCTAGAGCGCTGACAAATTTGGTTAGGTAGTTATTTTCATTCTTGAATGTTTAAAGTGTTGACAAATTCATCCCGCCACGTATGCTCAGACTAAAGTTAAAAGATGGATGAATTTGTTACACTTTTTTTATTTTCGGGGATTAAAATTTGAAATTTCTATCTTTCGGAGATGAATTTATCAACGTTCTATACATTCAGGGACAAAAATTATAATTTATCCAAGAATCTTTAGGTGTCAAAAAAATGGTATAAACATACTTTAATTGTTTCACAATGTAATTTTCTGACAAATTTTAACCGTAAAAAAAAAAAGAATATATAATCATTCACCATGCAATTGAATGCAATTTTCTCATATGTATTCAATGGCCTGTGGTTGTTATATATAATCATTATATACTGTGCTGTCTGATTGGTTTCTTAAATTTAAATCATATGATAGGTTTGAAATTTGTATATGGCCGCTTGCTCCGTGGTTCAGACAGCGTCACAGCCATCAAAATAAAATTTGAAGTAGTTATTTAATTCAAATTGAGGAAACAATCATAGGGTTTATTGGAAAAATGAGGATTCAATCAATCATTAAGTCTATGTTCTATTTTAGATAGATTTTTTTTATTAATTAAAAAACTTGTTTGATCATTAAGTATATAAGTTATTTTTGGTAGTTTATTATAATAGTTTTTAACATTTTTTAAATTCTACTTGAAATAACTTTTGTTAAAAATATTAGTTTTTAGTTTCTAGTTTTTACATTTTTTTCTTTTTTATCTTTAATATATTTATCATATTTTCTGATTATTATTTTAAAAATAAATTATGATTTTAATACTTTTATGTCATTTTAATTTTTTAAATTACTTCAATAATTAATTTTAATGAACACTTATATAATTTAATCAACTGATTTTTCAACTTATAACTAGTTTTTCATCTTCTAGCTAACTTTTGTTATGTTCGATAAGTATTTATTTTAGTTTCTAGTTTTTTTTTAGTAGTTGAAATATTTGTTTGACTGTTCAGTAAAATAATTTTTAATATTTTTTTAAAATGTGACTTAAAATAGTATTTTTTAAAACACTAGCTTGTAGTTTTTTTATATTTTATTATCTTTTTATCTTTTAAATATTTATTCAATTTTCTTATTATTTTTTTAAATATGTTATTTATGTCGTTTTATATTTATTTTTATCTCCTTCAATATTTTATTTTATTAAATATTTATAATTTAATAAGCTAACTTAAAGGTTTTCAATTACCCAGTAACTTTTCAATTTTCAAATAATTTTAGCAAACATTACCTTAATATTACCTCAATATACTTTGAAAATAATAATTGTCTCCGCTATTTTCATCATATAGCTTGTCCCTAGTGAACATAGTCACCTCAGTTTGAAGGTTATCGATTGGCATCAGAGGAGACAATAGGTGCTTTCGGGTCCATTTTATTAAAAAGTTTATATTATTTCATTGTAGGTCCAATAATTTTTTTTTCATTTTTTATTTGTTGCTTAAAATTATAATATATTAAATAAAAAATATTTAATTTTTTATATTAGTTTTTTGCATTTTTTTTCTTTTATTTATTAGTTTAACAATATTTCTTACATTTTTTTATCAGAGGTATGATTAAAAAATGCTAATATATAGTGCCATTTAAAATTTAAACTAGCTAATAATTAGAAATAAAAAGTTTCTTTAAAATTGACTGATGAAAAGTAATCTAAGTAGTTCTTAATTTTAACTTTTCATTAGGAAGTAAATAAATAAAAAATAACATGAGTAATATTAGATAATGATATGTTGAAATTAATATTTTTTCCTTGATAATATTTTTAATCTATTAATTTTTTATTATAATTTTTATATTTAAGATTAGTTATTTATTAGAATAATTAGATTTTAGTAAGTGAATCCCTCCTTTATATATATATATATATATATATATATATATATATATATATATATATATATATATATATATATATATATATATATATATAAACAATATTTCTTACATCTAATTTTAATCCAAAAATAAGCAAACCGTATGCTTTTCCTCTCCTCTAATATAATCTCTACCATGGATGGTATTTATAATATTGTTCATCCATGGTTACTATTTTTAGACCGTTGGAGAGGCTTTGCCTTTAGTTATTAATTTTTAGACCGGTGACTTATATAATTTGTAGATTTTGATTTTTTGACCCTTATGCATGGACAGCCTTATGAAGTTAGTAGTTTGGAGAATTTGAATCGATGTTCTAAAGACCATTTGATCCTTTGAAAGTCTTCATTTAGACCATTTGATCCTATTGTTTGCACTTATAGCACTGCACTATTATATTGCTTCTGATTTCGGACTTCTTCCTCCTCCTATAACTCACCTTGTCTTGCATTCTCCCACATTTCTTGATTTTCCTTCACATATGAATCCTCACATTGAGAAAATTCTTCGGTTTTTGGTGACTGTGGAGAAAAAATCTGGACCTAACTCAACCCTAAAAGCTAGCTCATAGGGTGAGGGTTGCCCTCACCTTATAAACTCTATCTTGAGACCATCTCTAACTAATGTGGGACTTGAATTTTTTTCTAATTCACCCCCTTACGCCCAGCACTCTTTGGACTTGGTGCGTGATCCTTTTGAATGGATCTAGGATAGGTTCTGATACCAAGAAAAAATCTAGGCCTAACTCAACCCTAAAAGTTAGCTCATAGGGTGAGAGTTGCCCTCACCTTATAAACTCTATCTTGAGATTATCTCTAGTCAATGTGAGATTTGAGTTTTTTTTTAATTTATGGGACATAAATGCACTCGTAATACTAATATTTACTTTTTTTAATTAAGTATATGTTTTTAATATAAATTACTTAATATTAAAAAAAGGTTTACATGTCATAGTTAGATGGAGAAGTTAATAATATACACACACATATGTGTATATATATAAAGCTTAAGAATAATTTTAATTTTTCCTATAATTTCTTTCTACAAATTTTATTCTTACTAAATGAGAAAAATTAAATATATCTTATATTGTGAAGATAATAATTATACTTATTTATGTATTTATTACTTACTTTCTAAAATAATAAAAAATATAATAGAAAATATAGCATAACTCTACAAGCCTTTTTTTTTTCCTGTCTTGGTAGTTTAATTGGCATTAATATTTTTCTTTATTTATAGAAATAAAAAAACAAATACGAGAAAAGTGGCAATTGCCATTGAGTTTGAATTGAAAATGAAGAACAACTACAATAGAAACGCATTAATAGGGGTCATCCAAAGTTAACATGTGCTTGGTGTTGTGGAATAATTCCAGTCATATGAAATCCCTTTCACACTCTTATTAGTATTGTTTTTTCCTTTCTTTATGGTTTATCCATGCTGCATTTTTCCAGTACCATGATGATCACTTCTCTTCATTCTTAATGGACATCACGTGTCATTGCAGTAGTGCCTCAATTCCATCAACCTTGAGTTCAAAATCAAAAGGGGTGGTGGGAATTAGGGTGAGATCTAATTAGAGAGAGAGAAGAAGTGGGCTATGTATCTATCTTTTTATTTTATTTTTCTAATAAACGTATCTATCATTTTCGATGAATTTGTTTAAACTTTAAAAAATAATTTTAGAATAAACATTTTTTAAAGAAACATATAGGTTTTATTTCTTAAAATAAACAGAAAACTACTTTTTTAAACAAAAATAATTTAAGTAAATACGCTAAAAGAATACTTATTTTATTAATATAAGCTTAATAAATTTAAAGAAACTAATCTTTCTGTATCTTTCTTTCTATCTCAATTCCAAATACAAGAATTAATAATGATAGCTGTACACACTGACACACTTTCCTAATTGATCTGACTTTTCACTCTTTACTATTTATATATGCCCAACACAGAATAATCAGTTAACCATAGAAGATGGCATCTCTATGAATAAGGACATAAATTCAAAGCATGCAAATAAATCTAGTTGGGGATAAAAACAATGACTAGTGACAGAACACGAGGACCAGAAGAGGACAAAAGAGACCTTCTCTAGAGAGATAACTAGTCAGTCCATTCTATACTAGTCCAAGAATCCTATGTAGAAGGGTCTCACTCTCAAATTTAGCATGAAAAAAGAGAAGGGAAGTTACCCACCTCTTCATAATTATTTTGACAAGTGGCATGTGCTTACCCTTTTACCCTTGACACAAAATCAGTGCACTCTAGGACCAAGTAGAACTCCCAAACGTCTCATAATAACTGAACACTTATCCACTCTTTTGTTTTTTCTACAAATGTTGATAAATATGCTAGTTGAAAAAAACATTGAAAAATCATTTTATAATAAATTGATATTGTAAAATAATTTCATTTATTATTTAATCATAAAAGACTATGTATAATAAGTTTTGTTTTTAATTTTTATAATGACTATCTTAAAGAATTTTACTAACAGTAATTTCAGTGTTTATTTATTTTTGGAGTAAGGAAAAGTATTTCAGAAAATAATATTTTTTATTTAATTATTAAATGTCATGTATAATAAATATGTTAACTTTATAATAGTTATTTTGAAATTTATATAAAAATAATTTTTAATTAATTAATAATATATTTTTTATACTAATATTACATACTTTTTTATACTAGAATATTACATAATTATTAAACTCAATATTTAATATGATATATTTTAAGTTTTATTAATATTTGTAATAAAAACGACTCGTATTACAAGGCTTAGATAGAGTAGAGTTTTTGAGGAATTTACATATGTCAAACAAGTCATGTTTGAAACTACTAAAAACCGTCACATGAACTCAGTATTCTTAGTAGAGCACAATGTAGGGGTTAGGATTGTGATGGATGATATATGTTCATATCCCAAGTGCCAAGAGACAGGGAACCAAAAGAAAGGCTTATAAGCTCGTTATATCTTCGTTTTATGACAAAGAACATGATATGAAATTTATCAACGGGTGTAACTCAATCAATTGAACAAATATGAGTATTGTAAATTCTTTAATTCTTTAGATAAAAAAAGACATCAAATCCTTTATTTTTTTTTATATGTAGTATACATGCAGGTATCTCAATATCTATTGATTAACTGTAGCAACCCATCAACTACAAAAATAAAAAAATAGCAACAAAACTCTAGCAACCCATCATTGTTCCGGACACCCATGATTACACTTCTTTTATATGTACATCAAAATTCGTACGTCAATTTCAATTAGTTAACAATATGTACAAGGTTTCTAGTTAACTACATATATTATTCGATTAAATTAACTAATAATTCACTAGTAGACCCAAGGTTCATGTTAAGGAATGTTCCAATAACGATGATATGAAAATAATCTATTTACTTTTGTTACTTTAAAAATAAACATAATTTTTCAATAAAACTTTTTTTTATGTGTTTACTCTTTTAGCTAATACTAACAAATGTGAACATCTCCTATTAAGAAAATGGGCCAATCAATTACTCCCTCGACCCAAAATAATAATCATTTTACGTTATTTTACATAAATTAAGAAAAAGTAATAATAAATAAAAAATAATAATTTTACAAAATTAATCTTATATCATCATTAATTTATTTATAAATTTTATTGTCTAACATTAATATTATAAACCATATAAATAGAAAAGAGTACTAATTAACATTATATTGAAAAATCAAAATAATAATTATTTTAGGATAAGTACTTTTTGGGTTTGTCTAATGAATCCAAAGTAAAAAAAGGGGTTAAATAATCTCATTTTCATTGAACCATAGAATTTAGACATTTATCTTATCCTTAATTTTATCATTAATGTGAATATTACTATATTTAATGTACCATCTTTTCTCTCTTGTCATTTATATTTAAATGTGATTTCAATTATTTTTTTTTTATATTTTCATGTGATTGAAATATATAAAAAATAATTTTTCAATAACATTTTACTTTCATCTTAATTGATTACTTAACCTTTTTTTTGTTAAATTTGAACTTAGTTCCTAATTATTTAACCACTAAGAAATTGATTTCTACTTCAATAAAATCTACTTTCATATAATAGAGATTTGAATAATCATTTTGAATGAGAATGTATTTTTGAGTTATTCTTAAAAAAAATTAAGAATTATTTGTGAGTTAACTATTACTGTAGCCCTTGGAATTGTGAGGCATTGACTATTTTAAAGTTAATTATACATATTTAATTCAGATTAATAAACTATTTTTTTTCTAATTTTAAGATAAACGAAAACTATTTATCTAAAGTGAATAAACCGTATAGTTTTTTTATAATTAATTAAAAAATAATTATTAAGATTTAATATTTTTATATTTATTACATATATTTATATGAATTTTAGTATACTTCTAATTATTATCTTTTAATTAAAAATTATAATTTAATTCTTTATCTATTAAAATAATAAATAATATGACATGTACGTGATAATTATGACGTTATAAGTTCAATTTTCATAATTTTATCTACAATTTAACAATTATGGTATTTATTTATAATTTTTAATTAACAATTATAATCAAAATGTTATGAATTTTTTTAAAATATATTGCTAAATGAATATAATAAAAATAAAAAAGAATGTACGAAAAGAAAAATGTAAGAAATATGCTATGTGTATTTATATATGAAATTTTGGATTCATGAGAGAGAAAGAGGAAAACATTAAATATGATAATAATTATATTAATGAAATTTTAAAATAAAAAAATGTCTAAATTTTATTGGTCATGAAAAATGAAATTGTTTAACCCTGTTTCTACTTTTGATTAATTATATAAGCCCATTTTTTTTTCTTCTACAACAATTATATATAATGGGACGAAGTCACAGCCGAGTATATAGTTTATGAATTGCAGGAGTATATAACTATATATTACTACTAGTATTAACCTAGTGTACGAGAACGATATGCAAACATTTTTACCCACAATTGTAGTGTCCTAAATTTTGCCAAAATCATTTACTCCATACAAATATGATTTGTGGTTTCTTCAAGAAGACATTCCTAGTTCTGGCATAATCCCTTTACCCACTTGCCATTTTATCCTCTTGGAAATCACCGAGTTTCACAATGCCTAAAATTTGTAATAATGCTATCGGTGGTTTCAAGTTTTCAATTAATCTTCTGTGTACCGGCAGGTTTGATTGGTTTTTCCAAGACTGTGTTATTCTACTTGCCCACTTGTATATTTTGGAGAAACTTTAGTACTATAATTTTAAAAAATATTTTTTAATATCATTTTTCAATCAAAATTCAAATTTTATTTTAGTAATTTACATACTAAAAAGTTATATTCAAAATCAATATAAATTATCGAAATAAAATTTTAATTTTGATTAAAAATTATCAAAATCACTTAATTAAGGAAGTATATAAAAATTGTCCATTATTCTGTCTTTTAATAGCTTTGCTTTTTATGATGAATATCAATTAAACTAGGAGAAATTAATGTGTTCAAGATTGAACTTGTGCTAACTTGACAAGATTTAGAGAAATTAATGAAAAAAGGTATCAAACAAGTGTGCTTGTTGATTAGAGATAGAGATAAGGACAAAGGAGGATAAGAGATGGTGTAATATATATTGAAAAAAAAGTGTTAGTCAGTGTCTTAGAGCATTAATTTTAATTAAAAAAACTAAAAAAAAGAATTTACTTTAAAGAAATAGACAAAATGTACTGTTTATAATTTTTTTGATGGTATGATTTTTACTATAAATATTTTTTAAAATTCTTTAATTAATGTTTTAAGGGCTCTGATTAGAAAGATGACAGTGGAATAATGTCTTTATTAACAGAGCCTGAAAAAAAGATTTAACACAGGCAAAGTCCACCCAAGTGTTTTTGACTTCCCTTCCCATTTTCACATGTTCTTTCAGCTCATGCCAGAATCCTCTTATCCACTAATTGAGACTTGGTGAGTACAATAATGATTAATGAATTCGAATCGCTCAATAAAAAGAAAGTAATGAATTCAGATTTTCTCGAGTACAACATATATAATATATCCTATTGAAGAAATTAAAAAAAATGCTTATAACAAGGACTTTAATAATTAATAATTGACTTCAAGTTTGACTAAATTTCAGATTAAAAAATAGTTTTATTATCATTTTAATAAAAAATCAAAATTATAAGAACATCTTAAGACCAATTAAGAAATCAAAGATTTTAATTACAAAATCATATCGTATTGCATGTAAGAGAGGATCTAAATATATGAGCATGCCTATAAACTGATCAGATATATCTTTAATTTATAACACCACGTCACAAGTTTTCCAAAACACGTCTCATTTATTTTCCTTAATTTGTTTGTGAACACAAAGAAAAGTTAGAACCCTTAATTTAAGACCTCTTTGACAACAAATAAGAACAAAAGATTAAAACTATATTAATGTAAACACGGGTTGATGCACAAACACAAACTGGGGACAAAAATTAAGCATCAAAATCATGATGAAATTTCAAACCCACTTCTCTTCCTAATCGTTGGGCAAATTGCAAGGTAGAAAGAGGATTAGCTTCTCTAAAACCAAATTGGTTTTTGGACACTTTCTATGAACGAACATCTATACAACAACACACTAACCTATGTTTTGCTGGGCAAGGCTAGGGTGGGAGACACCGTGCAAAAGTAAAGTTTTCACTATTAGATTTATTAGGTTTTAATCCAAAGGATGAGATTTATTTTTCTTTTTTTCCTTTTGTCATAAACTTTCCCAATTTAACCCGATATAACCTTATCTTCTTCATAACCATCATCGACGACCATTGTGTGTAGTCGTCGGAGTAGATTTCTGGCGGCAAAGTTTTGGTTTTTTCTCCATTCCTCTTTTACCACAACATCCATATTCATATCGGAAACCAAGCCTCAAACACAAATCCAAAGGGGCGAGATTTGAAGTGAAAATAGATCGCACAAAAAACACAGACACACTTTCATTTGTGGAAAACCCCAGATCCAAAGCGAAAACCAAATACAATGTCACCATCATCTCAATCCATGATGCCAACTCCTTGAATACACTGTCACAACATGAATCTCATACCCAAGTTCTTCGTTGGAGAAGCAAGCATACCGGAGGGGGAATGGCAACCCCTTACCCCATATTTGATGTTGTTGATGCATGATTATGTGAAAGGAAGCCATTGTATGAAGTGGTGCAAGAAAAAGATGATGACATGTAGAGAGAACGAACGAGAAAACACTAGATCTTGCTGCCATGCTCGCATGCGAAGGAAATGTCTCCTTCCAAGCCTTTCATAGTTTTGTGTGTGGCAAAGAAAAATGAACATAAAATGTCACTTTAGGCGACAAAACACTAGAATGTCGCTGATGTGTGGATGGAGATGGGAAAATTGTTGTGTCATCCAAGAATTGTTTTAGGATCAATTGGCTTGGTTTCCTTGGACAAAGGAAAAAGGCTTGGAAGAAGGGTGGTTGTGGTGGTCGGTGGCTCCACCGTGTAGAACGAAAGTTGCAATTGGCGGTTGTCGTTGAGTGACAATAGGGTCAATACGGGATAAAATGGAAAAGATAGAAATAAAAAAGTAAAGAAAAATAAGAAAAAGTCTTAAACATCTATTTTTAAAATGGCACAAATGACCTATTCAGTCTTTTATCTTATTTTTTAAGAGTTTATTTTGATCCTTTATCTTATCTAAAATGTTCAAAATAGTTCTTCTATTTGGTTAGAAAGTTAACAACATTAGTATTTTATTCTTCTCCATCCACTCTTTGTTTTTTCTCTCTTACACTTCCTAATGATTTTTTTCTTAGATCATAGACTCCAAGCTTTGCCTTCTCAAAAACCTTCCTAGCCTAATCCAAAACCTGAAAGCCCCCACCTATGCTTCCTCAACCTCACTCGTCTTGCAGTTTCTAGGTCTTCTCCTTTGCCTTCCTTCGTGCCCTGTGTTGTCAAGCCATTACAGAATCACCACTCTAGCCACTCCCTTTTTGTTTTCACCCTTCTTCAATAAACAATTTAGGGGTTTGGTTGAGTCGAATCGAAGTTAATAAGGAAGATTGATTTTCATCTCATTTGTTCAATTGCATGGATTTGGCTTACATCTTTTAGATCTGGGTTTGTTTAGATCTTGTGTTTTCCAGATTTGAGACGATAGTGATATAGACAGAGGAGGCGCAAAAATGGTGAAGTTTCTTGCTTTTCATGAATGTTTGGATTTTAAATGTTTTCGATCTCGAATTTTTGGTAATTGATATTTTTTAATGCTTTGTCGAGATTGGATTTTGGTTATAGACCTTGAAAGATTCAATTCTTGGCAATATGGTCCTTATGCCTTGTTCTAGGGAATTGGGCATCAAGATAGAGTTAGCATCAGAGGCACCATTGAAAGAAATGAGTTATTAATTTCTCCAACAACCATTGCTACTGCATTAGGTTGCCTAGAAGATGGCTTAGTTTTTGACAAGGATTAGGAAAAAGAGATCACTCAGAAGATTGTGGACATCATGCTTTATAGAGGTCTGTGTCTAGTCACAAGCAAGGGGAATAAGAGGATTATCTTCCTAAGGACTACAAACCTAACCTACATGTGTAGACTCATCGATAGCTTTTTGTTCAACATGACTATGCCAAGACTGGGGTTCAGAGACTATGTTAACAAGAAGGATAGATTTTGCATGTACAAGGTGATGGTAGGTGAGAAGGTGAATTTGCCAGAAGTCATATTTTATTACCGAATGTAGGATTTCAAAGAAAGATTCAACCCTAAAGTGAAGAAGAATCATGTCCCTTTTGGTATGCTTTTCACTCAGATCATGTAAGATATTGGTGTTGATGTGTCTAGCATGGCACCATTTGGTGGAGCAACGCATTTGAGGGGGAATTCCTTTGTCAAGATGGGAATTGTTTAAAATTTTCAAGAATATGCTCAAAAGCATATAAAACAAAAGGTCAAGATGGAGCCTAAGGAGGAACCATAGTTTATGGTAGCTCAAACAATGGGAGCTCAAGGTTAGCCTATTGATCTTGAATTTGGAGCTACATCTCAACAGACGCAAGGGGAGCAAGCCCAACCTAAACCCAAACCCACTCCTTTAAACCTCACCAACCCAATTCCAAACTTCCCACCAAAAGAAAAGACCCACCTCCATCATCATCTGGTCCTAAACCTTCAAACCAACCAAAGAAAGCACCTCCCCCAAACCCTAAACCTTCAGATCATAGAATAACCCAAAAGAGGAAGGTCACATACTCTAAGTCTAAACTTGAATTTGAACTTACACCCAAAGACCAGCTATCAAAATTAAACACCCTCAACCCCAACCTCAGCTTACTCCTCCCTAAGGATGGCAACGAGGTGGGTCAGTTACGAGTTTGGCCCTCCCCATTCCTGTCCCCACAAAAGGTGAGGCAAGTACGAGTATGGGTATAAAAGAGGCAGGTTTATAATTTTAATACCCATCCCCACACCTGTCGGGTTTTATGGGGTTTAGGTATACTGGCAGGTAATCCACTACACTTTTTTATAATTTAAATTTACTTATATTTTTAAAAAAAATATATATTAAGCTTTTATTTCTATTTTAATTCAAACAATATATAAATATAATGAATAAAAAATTAATTAAAGTTATAAAATTAAGAATTCAATTATATTTTTAGTTAAATATATATTTTAAGTTTGTTATTTAATTATTTAACTATTAAGCTAATTGATTTATATTTTAAAAAATAATAACAATAAAATATCTTATCTAATATGCATTTAAGAATTTGTCATGCCTACTCCTCCCAAACCACAAGAATTTGCATTTAAGAGCTTTGCATCTTTTTAACCTCGACCAACCTCACCACCAAAGCAACAAGAATTTGATGATGAGATTCTTGAAATTGCTACACCCCAACCCTCTCTACCTTTTCCACCTTAGATTTCTCAATCCTTATTTCAACCTAACCCCCCAACCATACCAGCTTCACCCTTTCCAAGCAAGAAGGAAGTTGTTGCTTTGGCTAAGGCTAAGAAGAAGTCTCCGGTTGCCTCCAAGAAGAAGGCCGAACTTGATCACACTCTGTAAAGGAAAAATGAAGTTAAGATGGAAGAAGGCATTCTTGCTTTTGTTGAATCACTTTTTGCTGAGGAGCATAAGAATAAGCTGGCAGATGATGTAAAACTTGATGCCTTTGTTGGGAAGGTATATGAGGAAATTCTTGAAGGTGTTGTTCTATAATCTCTGAAGATCTTGTCTATTGAGGAAGTGGAGAGAAAGGTTGATGAGGAGATCACCATGATGGATATAGATAGTGAGTCTATACCTAACTAACTAGTGCTTAAGGCTTTAAAAGATCACTCCGAGGATGAGGTAAGATGAATTGAGCTTGAAAGGATATAATCTGAAATAGAGCATGGAGTTGCACTCATGTCTCTATATGTTGTTGAAAGGCAATTTGAGCTACAAACTGCAACTGCTGAAGAAGATATGGAGCCCGAAGAATGTGAGTCTTATGAAGAAGATCTACTCCAGTCTATCATTGAAGCCTCCTTGAAGGAAAGTGAAGATGATATTGTTGAGATAGATCCTGATGTTGCACCAGTTAGACCAAGGCCAATGTTCAATGTTGATGAAGAGGTTATGAATGATGTTCTATTTGAAGAGATGGATGAGGATAAAATTAGACGATTCGAGAACATCTATGGGACTTTAGCGTCTATCAACATTAAAGAAATGAAGGAACATCTGAAGAAGAGAAAGGTGATTCATCAAATTGAAGAGCCTATCAAACCGATTAATCTTTTTCCCAAGATTGACCATCGCCTGATGAAGCAAGATCAATAACAAGCCACTGAATAACAACTTCCATTAAAGCTTTTGCCTCTAACTCTGCAAGATTGTACCTTCTAACCCTCATGTTAATTTTAGACTCTACCCTAGCTTCTGAGGAAATGGAGTTTTGGAGTGGCAAACTTACAATAGAGTCTGGAAGGGAAAATGTGGAGATGGCTCTCTCATACTCTCCATCCCGAGATGCAAAAACTGGAGCTTGGAAAGCTAAATCTCACTAGGCTCTAAAAGGAAGGATTTCTAGGTATTGATCCCTTCAACCATCCATCTTGGGAAACCTTACCTGTAGTAGAAGAAGATGCATTTAGAATGTATGGGGACAAGGATCTAGTGCTCAAAGACTTTCCCATCAAACACACTACTGCTCCTAACCCAAATAGTCTAAGCTTTGAGCATAGACCAACTACAAGGAAGGTCTATCCCCCTGGTGCCACCATCTAGAGAAGCAAGGAATTAGAAACCTTTGTGATGCCCTTCTCCACTCAACTGGACCTTCAACAACTCCTAGGTATAATGTATGCATTGAATGTACTTCTACCTTAAGATTGCACCAAGATTGAAGAAACATTTCAAACTGAAGACATAGCTTTGGAGGACCAAAATTTAGTCCAAGGTTTTCAGAATGGGAGAAAACAGACTATGGACCTAAATTGAGAATGAAGTTTTCATATTATAAAGAAAAAGATTCACAGAAGGCAAACTTCTTTAAGAAAATTGGGGAAGTTCACTACACACTTTCCTTTCATTAATAAATCACAGGTCTCATGTGTGGCCAACCCCAACTCTCAGTTTCAGATAGTAGTGGACAGACCTTTGTTTTATCAAAAGGCTAACTTCTACAAAGTCAAGGAGTTGTTGATTGAAGATGATGCTCCTCCAACCAAATTCGTGAAGACTCATCCTGGAATATTGTTCAAACATGAGCTTGAGGTTCTTTAGCAAAGACTAAAAATCCAAGTATGGATTGTGTAACGCCCCTGATTTTTTACTTCTCGGCGGCTCTAACACTACGACTCTTCACTCAACTCCTCATTGGCAAAACTCTCCACCGGTCATAACCCTTCGTAAGTAGCCCTTCCGAGACCTCAACAATTTGTTTTGGCTGCTTTCAAAATCAATGATTGTTCTCATAAACCAACATGAGACTTTTCAGCATATTTTGTCCTCAATAGCACACTTTCTGGGAGACTTCTCAGAAGGTCACCTATCCCACAATTGCTCGAAGCCAAGCACGCTTAACTGTGGAGTTTTAAGTGATGGACTACCAAAAAGTAAATCCATCTTGTTGGTATAGGTAGTACCAATTAATTCCTTTAAGTCATCATCAAATGTACAATCTCATACTTGCACAACCTTTGGATCCCTCTCTTTCTGGTGTGATTCTTTAAGGGTGTTACAGATTGGCATGCCATGAAGAGGTTCTAAAGATTAAGAGATCACTGCTCAGGTTTGGAACCAGATGAGAAGCCCCTATCAGACGAAGTGCACCATCAAACATGGTGTTACTATCACACTCTGAACCATTCATGTTTCATTCAGGAAACTCCTTTCAATATGGTTAGCCCATGGACCGGGGAGTTCTTTGATGTGTCTAATCGCACCATCTCTTTTGTTGTGCAGCTGCCCTATTCCAAATTCATCTTCACATATCAAGTGCAACCCATTATTGAATAAGTTGAGTCTAATGAGGAAGTGGTAGTTGACCCTGCATCCTTAGTTGTCCAAGTTTATGATCCTTCATCCTCTAGGGAGTACATCAGATATCCGGAGGCTAAGCTTTGAAGAACGAGGGAAGCACTTGCATAAGCTCTTGAAGATCACAATTATGCTGAGAAAAAAGTTGTGAAGTGGCATCTTATTGGGGACTACTTCTACAAAAAGATCATTGGATGGGGAGCCTCCAAGAACCCCAATTCCTCCGACTAGCCCAATCTTTCTAGCTTCTATTGATTTCCCTTTAGATTATGATTCTCTCGATGGAGAATATTTTAAGACACTTGAGGATTTAGCTGTCAAACAAAAGGGGGCAACACGTAAAAGATGAAGTGGATTCATCATCTGAGGATGAGTCAAAGTCTGAAGGGTTCATCATCTGAGGGGAGCCAAAATCTGAAGAAAACATCATATCACGGGGTGTTTTATTGCTTATATATTTTATGCTTTTCCCTGTATTTATTCTTTTCTTATGATACTTATAACAAACCTCCTTGATGTGAATATCCTTCATGAATAAAACAAGATGTTTTTCAGAAGGTTAAACAAACTCTTTTTAATTGATATATCTCGTAACTTTGCCTTCAACTTTTAAATTTGTGTTTGTTTAACATCATCAAAAAGAGGGATATTGTTAAGCCAAAAGACATTTATGTCTTAAGGATCGAGGTCGTACCCGAATCAAATAAACATTAAAAATGCAGTATCTAGGAAGTGATCCTAGGTCGTCTCCCAAAGAGCAATGGTCAACCAAACGTTCATAACAGATAGTAACGAATTGGGGGGTTTTTTTTTTTTTTTGTAAATTAAACAGCAAGTAAATTTGAATTAGAAAATATCAGAATTAAAACACATTGTTTCCCCTTGATTCACAAGTAAGTCTCTTATCATAGGTTACGAGGATTTATCCTTTATCAGTTCAACCACTTAATCCAACCCTAAATTAAATTACTAAGCGAAATTTAACATAAGGCATTCATTATGTGATTAAGCAACACATACACCAATTAATCATGAACGAAACTGATCATTAAGCATGAACGTAAATTAAGCGCAGAGACAATTAATCAAGCACTAAGCATGCATGGATTAATAGCAACAAATACAGAGTAATTGGCAAAGAGGAAAAACTGATCAGAATTCAATAGTAATAATAAAACCTCAAAGAGAGATGTGCTTGATCCTCAAGAGAAAACAACGCTAGAGACTTAGCCTTCCATTAATCAATAGCAAACAAAATTGTATTAGAAAACGAAGAAAATTAGAATTATTCTCCAAAACAAAAAAAACTAAAACAAAGAGAGAGAGCCTAAAACTAGAACTTTGGTGCTGTTATATAGTTCTCAGCCCCAAAGCTTACAAATCTGTTTTAAGTCCAAGCCCATAAATAAAATAAAATCTAGATAAGATAAGATAAGACAAAATCTAGATGAAATAATATTTAGATGAAATAAAATCTAGATGAAATAAAATCTATATAAGATAAGATAAGATCTAGATGAAATAATATCTAGATGAGATAAAATCTAGATATGATAAGATAAAATCTAGATTAAATAATATCTAGATGAGATAAAATCTAGATAAGATAAGATTTGGTAGAATAAAATTGTCTGCTCTTTTCAAGTTCAAGCCCAATTGCTTATAATTCTCCTGAAATTAAATTAAAAACACAAAATTAATCCAGTAGGCCCAAATGATAAAACTACATAATTAATTTGACAATTAAGGCTAATCAGTAATTAAAATGGTGACAAAAAGGGTTAAGAAATATGAGAAAATGATGACACATCAAATCCACTCACACTTAGCCTTTTGCACTCCTGGGAAAAATAAAAATAAAAAACAAAGCAAGGGACAGATCCAGAGACATTAAAGAGAAACAAAAAGACACAACAACAATTACATATTTCTCAATGAATCTCAAGGAATGAAAAAAATGGGTAACATGCAACACGTAAAGAGTTAAAGAGTCAAGGCCTTCATGAAAATCATCCAAGCATCTCAAACATGGAAAGATAGTAAATCAGCTCAAGAATGAACAGTGATAAAGCCTCACAAGATATGCACTCTATCTCTCAAGTGTCTAGGCTATTGTTTACTCTTAGAGCACCCATGAAAACAAACACCACATAGACTTGGCAAGACTCTAAAATTGACAACCACATCACAAGCACATGCACATGAGGATCAAAAGGTCTTTTAAGGTTGTAATGGGGCCAAGGACAAGGTAGATGAAAGTATGGGATGGTAGCTAAAACCCAAAGGAATAGAGGAGTATTGAGGAATAAGTGGGAAGTAAGAAAAAGTAATAAACCCCAAAACCAAAATTACAAATTAAGCATTAAAAAGTAACCCAAACAAAATCAACCAAGTCCTCAAACCAATTCAAGTCTTCAAACCAAGACCTCATTTAATCAACCTCATTCTTTCTCTATTTTTTTTTTTTTGAACATGAACAGTAGCAATTGAAAGCATTTGAAAAATAAAGCAACAATTAGGCAATATATGTATATACATCAAGCATGGCCAACAAAAACATATCATCCAATGAAACATACCCCCCCTTCACACTTATTCCCAAAACAATTCCAAAGTTCCAAAATTCCTTAAGGGTAGGGTGAAGTCATGGTTTTTCACTTAAGGCTTGTAATGAGCTTCAAAACAAAGAAAGGGGAACATAGGCTCAAAGGGGCTATCAAAGGAATTAATTCAAGGTAGGCTCATTTGGCTAGAGGCTTATAAGTTTAAAATGCCTAAATCATCTCCCAACATGCATGTGAAGCAAGAAGTATCAACAAGAGTAAAGCCAAGGCTATTGTGCAAGCAATCAATGGGGCAAAATACATCGAATAAAATAGATGCTCAAATTTTGACCAAGGGTAAATCTATCACTTTTAATTCGAACTTTCAAAACTCACTTGACATGTAGAGAAAAACAAGGGTTTCAATTCACAAAATTCCAAGAACTCCTATTTCAAAAACAATTACCCATTACCTGTACATAACATATAATTCAAAGAGAACATGCAATGTTGTACACAAAACATAAAACCAAAATAACAAAATTAACCTAGAAAACCTAACAAAATTAAACTAGAATACCCAACAAAATTAAAGAACAATCTTCTCCCCCCCTCCCCCTCACACTTAAACAACACATTGTCCTCAATGTAGCATAATCATAAGATCAAGAACAATCAAACACAATCAATAAATTTGGACAAGTGAAATAAAAGTAAAGAAGGAGACAGAAAAAGAAAACTCCCTAAGTCATGGCGGAAGAGAAGTAGGGTGAAGTAAGGAGGTCTCCTCCACCACTACATCCACTAAGGAGGGATTTGTGAGGAATAGTTTCAGCCAGTGTCCATTGACCTTGAAGCTCTTATCTGTGGACTCACTTTTGATCTCAATTGTACCATAAGGAAAAACATTAGTCACCACAAAAGGACCAATCCACTTTGACCTCAACTTATCACTCATGTTATACAATAAAACTTTTTGTCCAACCACGAAGTCCTTCTTAGCTATCAAACTATCATGTAACTTCTTGGTCTTCTCCTTGTAGAATTTGGAATTCTCATAGGCTTCTAAACGGATTTCATCTAGCTCACTTAGTTGCAACTTCCTTTCCTCTCCAGCCTGATCAATAGAGAAGTTGCAGGTCTTTATAGCCCAGTAGGCTTTGTGCTCTATCTCTACAGGAAGATGACATGCCTTGCCAAAGACAACCCGATAAGGAGACATTCCTATGGGTGCTTTGTAGGCAGTCCTATGCGCCCAAAGAGCATCATCCAGCCTGGTGCTCCAATCCTTTATGTTCGGCTGCACAATCTTCTCCAAGATCCTTTTTATCCCCCTGTTTGAAATCTCAGCCTGCCCATTAGTTTGGGGGTGGTAAGTTGTGGAAATTCTGTGCATGACCCCATACTTTTTGAGCAAGGCATACATGGATCTGTTACAAAAATGGGTGCCTTGATCACTAACGATGGCTCTAGGGACTCCAAACCTGCAAAAACATATTAGATCTAACAAAATCCACAACAACCTTAGCATCATTAGTTCTGGTGGGTTTGGCTTCCACCCATTTTGAAACATAATCAACAACAAGGAGAATATAAACAAAACCAAAAGAGACAGGGAAAGGCCCCATAAAATCTATACCCCAACATCAAACACCTCATAGAATAACATGGGTTATTGAGGCATTTGCTGTCTCCATGAAGGTAAGCCGCCTGCTCTCTGACAAGGCTCACAAGTGCTATAGATTCTCCATGCATCCTTGAAAATGGTGGGCCAATAGAAACTGCAGTCAAGCACCTTGCGATTTGTCCTCTGTATGCCAAGATGGTCACCTGGTGCGGAAAAATGACAGAATTGTAGGACCGAGTCAATCTCGTGGTCTGGAATGCATCTCCTAATAACCTGGTTACTGCACAACTTCCACAAATAGGGGCCATCCCAAATATAATGCTTAGCATCGCTCTTAATTTTATCATTTTGAGCTTTAGATGCTAAGGGAGGAAAAACAGAAGCAACCAAATAATTCACAATATTAGCAAACCAAGGAGTGGGGAAGGAATCAGAAATACTATACAGAATGTACAAATGGTCATTCGAAAAATCATCCCGAATGGGTGAGTCCTCATACACACGCTCAATCCTACTCAGATGGTCAACCACGAGGTTTTGTGCACCGCTCCGATCACGGATCTCCAAATCAAACTCTTGGAGCCAAAGCATCCACCTGATCAATCTAGGCTTTGATTCAACCTTCTTCAACAAGTATTTTAGAGCTACATGGTCAATATAAACAATAACACAAATACCAAGTAAATATGAACGAAATTTCTCAAGAGAAAAAACTATCGCTAATAGCTCCTTCTCTGTGGTAGTGTAATTTGCTTGAGCAGCATCCAAAGTTCTGGAAGCGTAGTAGATCACCCGAGGCAGCTTATCAATCTTTTGAGCAAGGACAGCCCCCAATGCGTAATTGGATGCGTCGCACATTTGCTCAAATGGGGCTGTCCAATCAGGTGCCTGAATGATAGGGGTGGTAGCCACCGCACGCTTGAGGCAATCAAAAGCCTCTTTGCATCGGTCATCAGTATTAACCTCCACCTCGTGAGAGAACTCTTAGGGAGATGGCTGCACCTAATTTCACTTACGAAAGCTTGTGCATTCAATATCCTGATGAGGGTGTTCCATATGTTCTCAAGACTGAACTAATACATTTGCTGCCCAAGTTTCATGGTCTTGCAGGTGAAGATCCTCATAAACATCTTAAGGAGTTCAATATTGTGTGTTCCACCATGAAGCCCCCTGACGTCCAAGAAGATCATATCTTTCTAAAGGATTTTCTTCATTCTTTGGAGGGAGTGGCAAAAGATTGGCTATACTACCTTGCTCCCAGGTCCATTTTCAGCTGGGATGAACTTAAGAGGGTGTTCTTGGAGAAATTCTTCCCTGCATCTAGGACCACTGCCATCAGAAAAGACATTTCAGGCATCAAGCAACTTAGTGGAGAGAGCTTGTATGAGTACTGGGAAAGATTCAAGAAATTGTGTGCAAGCTGTCCTCACCACAGATTTCTGAGCAACTCCTTCTTCAATATTTCTATGAGGGACTTAGCAACATGGAGAGGAGTATGATTGATGCTGCCAGTTATGTAGCTCTTGGTGATATGACCCCTACTGAAGCTAGGAATTTGATTGAGAAGATGGCTTCCAACTCCCAATAATTCAGTGCAAGAAATAATGCTATTGTTCTTAGAGGAGTCCATGAGGTGGCCACGGATTCATCTTCATCTACTGAAAATAAAAAGCTTGAAGGAAAACTTGATGCCTTGGTCAACCTAGTAACCCAGCTTGCCATGAATTAGAAATCTACACCTGTTGCAAGAGTCTCTGGTCTATGTTCTTCTGCAGATCACCATACATATCTCTGTCCTTCTTTGTAACAATCTGGAGTCAATGAGCAACCTGAAGCTTATGTTGCAAACATTTATAATAGACCTCCTCAGCAGCAAAACCAACAACAACAGAATAATTATGACCTTTCAAGCAATAGATACAATCCAGGTTGGAGGAATCATCCAAATCTGAGATGGACAAGTCCTCCACAACAACAACAGCCTATCCCTCCTTTCCAGAATGCTACTGGTCCAAGCAAGCCATATGTTCCTCCTCCAATATAGCAGCAGCAACAACAAATACAACAAGCAACTGAGGCTCCTCCTCAACCTTCCTTAGAAGAGTTAGTGAGGCAAATAAAATTTGATCGAGGTCGTACCCGAATCAAATAAACATTAAAAATGCAATATCTAGGAAGTGATCCTAGGTCGTCTCCCAACGAGCAATGGTCAACCAAACGTTCATAACAGATAGTAATAAAACAGTCACGAATTGGGGGGGTTGTTTGTTTTTGTAAATTAAACAAAAAGAAAAATTGAATTACAAAATAAAAGAATTAAAACATGTTGTTTCCCCTTCATTCACAAGCAAGTCTTTTATCCTAGGTTACGAGAATTTATCCTTAATCATTTCAACCACTTAATCCAATCCTAAATTAAATTACTAAGTGAAAATTAACATAAGGTTGTCATTATGTGATTAAGTATCACATACACCAATTAATCATGAACGAAACTGATCATTAAGCATGAACGTAAATTAAGCGCAGAGACAATTAATCAAGCACTAAGCATGCATGGATTAATAGCAACAAATACAAAGTAATTGGTGAAGAGGAAAAGCTGATCAGAATTCAATAATAGTAACAAAACCTCAAAGAGAGTTGTGCTTGATCCTCAAGAGAAAACAACGCTGGAGACTTAGTCTTCCATTAATCAGTAGAAACGAAATTGTAGATTGAAGCAGAAACGAAATTGCAGAAAACAAATTTTATTCTACGTGTACAGTGTGCATGAATAGTAAAAACTGAAATTCTAAAATCCTAGAATTATTCACCTCTTCCGAAAACGAAAAATGACTAAATCGAAAAGAAGGGAATGACGCCAAATTTGATCGAGGTCATACTCGAATCAAATAAACATTAAAAATGCAGTATCTAGGAAGTGATCCTAGGTCGTCTCCCAAGGAGCAATGGCAACCAAACGTTCATTACAAATAGTAATAAAACAGTAACGAATTGGGGGGGGTTGTTTGTTTTTGTAAATTAAATAGCAAGTAAATTAAATAGCAAGTAAATTTGAATTAAATATCAGAATTAGTAATAAAACAGTAACGAATTGGGGGGGGGGTTGTCATCATGAGGAATTAAGGGCAAGTAAATGAATAGATGTGGGTAGGATAAATCCACTTGAATTGATAAAGAAAAATCATGAAATTATACATCCTAGGCAAACAAGGCAAGTCAGGTCCCAACATTATCATATCTTGAATTTATCTTTTTTTTATCTTTCTTATCTTGCACTTTTCTTATCTTATCTTTTTTTATCTTCTATTTTTATCTTTAAATCTTTTATCTTTTCTTTTAAATCTTAACCTTATCTTCTATCTTTCTTTATTAGTTATTTTAAATTTCTTATCTCTTGCTTGTAAATTGGGTTTGCATTAATCTAAGTACAAATAAAGTCCCTGTGGATTCGACACTCGGACTTCCAAATACTTTACTACTTGTGACAATTTGGTGCACTTGTCAGCGAGTTAACAGCCTTGGATCTTCTCCATCAATAGAGTCATTTGCTTCTTGAAGATCAATGGCAGTGGAATGGAGAAGGAGGAAAGGTGATTGGAGACGCCACTTCAAGGAGAAGATAAGTCAAGAACAAGCTCACCACCATAAGAATGGAGAAGGAGGAAACACAAAATTAGAGGCAAATTTGAATTTCTATTCTAATTTCACTTTAATTTGAATTTGTGCAGCCAAAACTTCACTAATTATGATTAGTGAATTTCAACTATATTTCAGCCCAATAATCCAAGATCAAGTCCAAGATTCTCCACTAAGTGTGCTTAGGTGTCATGAGGCATGTAAAGCATGAAGGACATGCACAAAGTGTGACTATATGATGCGGCAATAGGTGTAGCAAGCAAATGCTCACCTCCCCCTTAGGCTGGTCCAAAATTTAATTGGATTGGGCTTCTCCCAATTCAATTAAATTTCTCTCCCAACACACACATCAAATAGTGCACTTATGCATGTGAAGTTACAAAACTACCCCTAATACAAAAACTAGTCTAAGTGCCAAAAAATACAAGGGCTGAAAAATTCTACATTACTAGGATACACTCCCTACACTATGGAGCCCTAAATACAAGGCCCAAAAATAATGAAACTCAAATATAATATGTACAAAGATAAGTGGGCTCATATTTAGCCCATGAGCTCAAAATCTATCCTAAGGCTCATCAGAACCCTAGGGCCTTCTCCTGCATCTCTGACCCAATCTTCTTGGAGTCTTTTATCAATGCCTTGGGGGGTAGGATTGCATCAGAGAGAAAAGACTAAGTGATAAAATTACATATTTGTCTGTAAGATGATTATGAGTTAGTCATTGTGCAAACAAACAACAATTTTGTTTGATTTGTACAAAGCCAACAATGGATTGGTAGGACAAAGAATACTAGGCTCTAACAAGCTTGAGGTAGAGATTGTCTTGTAGAGCCAGACGTGGCTATGGCAAAATACTTGTAACTTTGAAAAAATTAGTTAAACTTAGTGGTTAGAACTAAATGTAGTCTCTGTGGTAGAGACAAACCAATATAATTCTTTGTGTCTTAGATCGATTCTTCAATCTCTCTTCTATTTTAATCTGACCCAAGGGTTTGAATTTTCTTTTGTTTTGATGAAAATCTTTTATACTTTGCAAAATCTGTTTCCATCGTCTAAATGTGTTTTGTGAAAATTTGTTAGTTGTCTTATCAAATTTTTCTTCAGAAGATAACTCTATTCTTTTAGAAAAAGGCTTTCATGTAAGACTAACATATCAAACCTGTGATGTTACAAACAACAAAGCGAAACATAGGTCATTAACAAATGTGGAAAATAAAATCGAAATATACCTCTAGCCATTGTCATGAAAGAGATGCCTTGTTTTGGTTCTTCCAAGCTCTCACTCTCTCTCTTAGATGCTGTATTAGACGAAAAATGAAAGATGAGCTCAGAGACCAAACACATGTGTTATATATAGGCATTCTACCATCAAGAATGCATTTAGTAGCCATTACCACCCATTGATGTCATTCTATATTTGGCCTTTCAACTCCAAAATTGATGGAGCACTTGACCTTCTAATTCCAAAACATACATATCACTATTAAGGAGTTAATCAAAGCTAATAATAAAAAATTATTACATTATCCCACTTGGTCCAAACGTTTTGACTCATTGGCTTAAATAAGTCAATGCTCAATTTCCTTAAGAAATGAACATGTGAATCATAGCGATAGTTCCTCTTATAATGAGTATTATCATCCATGTATTATGACATGCTCAATTTTCCGAGTAGTATACTCAATGTGCTAATAAAACTTAATGAATAAACTCAATGTTTATTCTTGGTCCAAAACATAAATTTTCTCAAATAAATCAATGTGCACTTGAATATGAGAAAATATCACAATATAAGAATTTCAACTCTAACCTGTATGTATACAATCATAAAGTGGAACCAAGTCCCATTCTTTCTACATGATCCTTGAACTTAAACGGTGACATGCCCTTAGTCAAAGGATCAACAATCATTAGCTTAGTGCTTATATGCTCAATGACCACTTTCTTGTCTTTTACTCTTTCTCTAATGGCTAAGTACTTAATGTCGATTTGCTTACTTTAACTTCCACTTTTATTATTCTTAGCCATAAAGACAACAGTTAAGTTATCGTAAAAAATTCTCAAAGGCCTTGAAATAATATCAACTATCTTCAGCCCAGAAATGAAACTCTTAAACCATACATCATGTGATGTAGCCTCAAAACAAGAGACAAACTCAACTTCCATGGTAGAAGTAGCAGTCAAAGTCTACTTAACACTCCTCCACGAAATAGCTCCACCATCCATCATGAAAATGTACCCACATGCTGATTTGCAAGAATCAACATAACCAACAAAGTCTGAGTCTGAATAACCAATCACATCTAGATTGTTCGTCTGTTTATACATAAGCATGTAATCTTTGGTCCCTTGAAGGTACCTCATCACTTTCTTTGCAGCTAAGGTTGTGCAAAAACCAACTCGGAAAAAAACTGAATCGAACTGGTTTTCAAACTGGTTTAACCAGTTTGGTTTTTAACCCAAATTTATGAACTGGTTTTCAAAATGGTTCGAAACCGAACTGGTTTTAGAAAACCAGTTTTGAAATGGTTCTGAACCGGTTCTAAACTGAACTTATTTTGAACCAATTTATAACTGTTTTCGAAGGCAAACCGGTTCTGAACTGATTTTAAACTAGTTTAAAGTTGTTTTAAGAACCGAACTGGTTTTGAACTAGTTTTCAAATTTTATTTTTTTGAATTGGCAAAGTAAATTTGCCAAAAAAGAAATACAAATTAACCAAGATGACAAGATGATTATTGGAAATATGATAAACATGCAGGATTTTGATCTTTAAATGCCTTGTCAGAAAAATAGTACCAAAATGAATCAAATTAGATCAATATACAATCCAAATTCCAAAATTAACCAAGATTAAAATTATGTCCTATTCCTATAAATAAAGGGCATAAGTTACTTGAATGCAAGTATATACTTTCACATTTGTGTTCTTAAAAAGTAATTGTGAAAAGAAAAGAAAAAGTGAATGCACACAGCTCTGCTGAATTAGAAAGATGCTCTCATAATGCAGATCATCTTTTTCCTCCTAATTCTATGTTATAGAGTTAAAATGATGATGAAATTTAGCAAGCACAATATAAGCATAATACTAACACAATTATTTTCTATTCTACACTGCAATGGGATTAATAACAAAATTCAAGCAAGCAGTATTAATCAAGAAGAGAGAAAGTAGAATGGAAGAAACAACATGTAAGAAAGCAAAATGTAATAGAACAAACAAAAACGCAAAGTAGATTAACTTACTTTTTGATCCGCCTAGGCCCCCAACTTGATGAAGTCCATTTAGATTGAGAAAATGTTTCAGCATACAACCTATCATTGATGAACCCTCTTATACAAAAAAAATTAAACCAATCACCATAAGTAAACATAAAGTATAAAAATGTCTGCAAACTCAGTTTATAAATGAACTTAGAAAAGCATATTTTAAAAAATACTACACAATATTAAATTAACATGATATAAATAGGTATATGCGAACTTTTAAAAAAAATTGAGATACATGTACCACACAATTTATTCTGAATAGACCATAATTACTTTATCTACATGTATAAAATAATAATGTTTGAATGAAAATACAATTAATTATAGAATATATTCTCATTTAAAAAATCAGAATATCTAACCTTCCTAAAGCAAGAAAAGTTAAATGGAAAAAGAAAACATGTTAATTTCATATAAAAATTGTGGATCCATTCTTTATCAGCCATTTTCAAATGCATCCTTTATTTGAAGCTTTACTTGTTGTCAAACAACTACATCCTAAAATGGAAAAGGAAAAAAATTGTCAATTCCCAAAACAATCTCCATGATTTATGTGTTAATAAATATCTTCATTACACACCTCACTTAATGTTCATCTTCATACTAAAACAATTTTTAGTAGGTGGATTGTTGACAAGTAATCACCCTTCACCACAAGTGACCAGGTAAAATTATAATGTCAAGATAAAAGTAGAGATCATTTCCTTTTAATTCTACAATATCAGCAAACTTACATAATATCCTTGTAGACAACATTCTCTGTTACCATTAAGAATCCAAGACAGGGTTGGAAGTTCCCATGGCATAAATAGGGAAAACATTCTCCAAATGATGAGGCCAAGAAGAAATAGAACTAAGACTATTGGCTTGGCCTTCCTCAGCTTCATGTTCAGGCCTAATTTCAGGAAGATAAACCATATAGTTGATTATCATAAAAATCCCTTCCAAATTAAACACAGAAAAACATGTGATCAGCATTTGTATCATGGGAAACTCCAACAGGGTATGAAAAGAATGACACATACATGGAAACTCCAACAGGGTAGGAAAAGCTATGCAGAATTATAGAAGAGCAAACTTCAGGTTAAATATAAAAATAAGATCCAAAAGAAAAAATATACGATCAAATAAACCAAAAGATATAACACATACATGGATTGCAAGTTTACTAAGTCACCAATGGCGGGTGATATCTCCCCACAAAGATTCAAGGTTGACAAATTCCTTTAGAAACAAGAGGAAGCAATGTAACTTAATGTTAACAGAAAATGTAGCTAATCAAAGATATTAACACGAAAAGAATTCTGAAAGCAAATTTGACATTTCCAATAGTTCAATAACAGTGATAATCCAAGTGAAAAGGTCCAAACTCTAAATTAATTGAGTACATAGCAATCCTAATAACTAAAAAAGATTAAAAAGAAGCATTCTTGATTCTTCAATCATCATCAAGTGTAAAGATCGAGGAGACTGAATGAGTAACATCCAATGCGACTAGTGAGGAAACAAGTTCTGAAATATAAAGAAAAAATTTTAGTTGTCATTTATATTATATGATAAGTACATAAAACTACCTTAAGAAAAAAAATCTTGTTACCTTCTTTAATTCTTTCAAACTCCAAAAATTCATCATTTTCATTTGAAGGTAGTGGTTGATGCAATCCTATCCCGCAAGGGCATTAGGTAGAAGACTCCAAGTAGATTGGGCTAGAGATCCAAGGGAAGGTCCTAGGGTTCTCATGAGCCTTAAGGTTGATTTTGAGCCCATGGGCTAAGTATGAGCCCGCTTATCTTTGTAAACATTAGAATAGGTTTTTCCTTCATTTGGGCCTTGTATTTTGGCCATTCTAGTAGTATAGGGTTTTAGCCTTGTATTTCGGGGCATTTTGAGTAGTCTTTGTAGTAAGGACTTTTTTTTGTATTTTCATGTTTTTTGTCATGGGGGTGAGCTTAGCTATTATAGGGGGTGTGTAGCTAAGCTCTAGCTTCTCATCTCAAGGAGGTGAGCTTAGCTATTAGAGAGGTATGTGTAGCTAAGCTCTAGCTTCTTTAGGAATCTTCTTAAGGAAGCTTCTCAAGGAAGTGAGCTTAGTTATGAGAGGGGTGTGTATAGCTAAGCTCTAGCTTCTCAAGGAAGTTTTCTCAAAGAAGCTTCTCAAGGAAGTTTTCTCAAGAAAGCTTCTCAAGGAAGCTACCTAGTCTATAAATAGAAGCATGTGTAACACTTGTTGTAACTTTGATGAATGAGAGTCTTGTGAGACACAACTCAAAGTTCAACTTCTCTCCCTTTTTCTTCCTTCAATTTCGTGCTCCCCCATCTCTCTTTCTCTCCCTCTTTCTTTTCCTCCATTGAAGCATCCTCTCCAAGCTTCTTATCCAAGGCTCATCTTGGTGGTGAAGCTCCTTCTTCCATGGCTTATTCCTTAATGGATGGCGCCTCCTCTCACCTCTTTTCCTTTGTCTTCCGCTGCATCTCCATGTTGGAAAATCACCATTAAAGGACCCCATTGAAGCTCAAAGATCCAGCCTCCATAGAAGCTCCACAAGCAAGTTTCCATCAAGTGGTATCAAAGCACAAGAGCTTCAAGTAGGTGCTCCTTAAACCTCCATTAATTTTTTGCTTTACCTTCTCTTCCATTGTTGTTTCTTCATTTTTTCTCCATGTATCTCCTCACATGTCTTGTGCTAAATGTTTTTAACTTGATTCTTTAGAGTTTCCACCAATTAAACTTGCTATAGAAGCCAAATTTGATTTTCTATGGTTCAAATTTCTTGTTCTTGTTCTTGAACCATGAATTGTGTTGATTTTAGGTTCCTTTGAGTTTTGTCTTGTTATTTTTTGTGGCTGAAACCTAAATCATAAAACATGTTCACCTATTGTAGAAGAAAAACTCAAAAATCTAGAGTGACTTGTTCACCTATTGTAGTTTTGTCATAGAAGTCATGTCTAGTCATGAAACTTGTCACATAAGATTTCTTATGTTGTGCTGAATTTTATTTTCTTGTTTCTTTGTCTAACTCATTTGTTCATGAGTGTATGAAATTCTTTTAGCCTATTATTTGATTTGAGTCAAATCTTTCATGTTAATTAGTCCTTAACATGTTCATGCAAAATTCTTAGAGAGTCTTTGATTGTGAACCTTTTCTTGAACTTTTAGGTTTCCTTATGATTGTGTCTATTGTGAATTTGAGTTTTGGTGATTGAATTGCTGGCTGAAATGTTGATCCTAAGTGAATATTGAACTCCTAAAACTGTGGTAAACAATACTAGTGAGTTCAACATACATAGGAAGGTTGAAAGTAAGCCCAAGGCAATCAATATACCATGCTTAAAAAACAAAATCGCTGGTGCTGGCAGCTTGGACATACAAACTTGTAAAAATTACTGAGAATTGGTTACTTCGAATTTTGAGCTGAAATTTTTACTTAATTTTCTAGACATCTGGAAGAAAGTTAGGAAAAAAGAAACAAGTGATTTGGATAAAAGGAAAAAATACGAAAAATCACACAAGTTGGCAGGAAAATCAGTATCCAGGAAAAAAAATGAAAGGGAAGTGTGCTTGTTGTTTTGGCTCAAAATTTATTCTATAATTGGTGCCTATGTTATACCAATCTTAGTTCCAAAATTTCAATTGAAAATTAGTGTGAAGACAAGTGCCAAAGCTAGAGGTTTTTTCGAGTCTTTTTTTTTTCAGTTTTTTTTACTCTACTCTAGAGCCATTCTAAGTTTCTCTTTGAGTCCTAGCTTGCTTCTATGTCCTTTCATTGCTTTAATTGTTGAGTAATCCTTGAAAAATTGTCTTGTTAAAATTCCATTGGTTTAGCTTTCATTTCATTTTATTTGGTCTTTGGTTATTGCTTGTCTCTTTGTTTCCTTGTTTGTGGGTTGCCATATAGGGAATTGGAAGGAGGATTGGTGCCATCCCTTGAAGAATTTGAGTCCAGAAGCAAGGGGCCAACCATCTTAAGAGCTATTGGACTAAGAAGCACTCCAAATTGAGTGAATCACCAAAGAGAGAACAACCACCAAAATTGAGGACCGTTTTGTAATTTTGTAATTTGCAATTTACTTACCTTCATTGCTTTCAAGTTTTGTAACAAAAAGGCCTTTCATTGGAAGTGTGTTGGGAGCCTCCAATAGGTTACCAAACTTCTATTTGTGTGTAATAATTTTAGGCAATTTTTCCTTAGGATAGTGAGTGTTTTGTTGGGAACCTTGAATGTGATCATCCAAACACTCTTAGGATTCGCCTAGTTTACATTTCTTGCTTACTTTCATAGCTTATTTCCTTTACCTTCCATTGTCAAACCGCCTAGATAGCTTTCCTTTTACCAATTAGTTTTTTTACCTTATCTTTCACACCTCTTTTAGTGTTTATTTGGCTAGTTTCAACCATAGTTTCTTTTACCTTTTGTTTTCAAACCTCCAACAAGAAAGAACCACAACTTAGGAACCAACATGAGTCATCATTCATCTAGTGTTAATGGCAAGGGTACTAGTCATAAAGACCCTTTATCTAGAATCTTAGATGAGTTGAGTTCCCTCAAGTTATGGAAAGAAAAACAAGAGAGAAAAGAAAAAGGAAAAAAAAGAGTGGAAGAAATAAGTCAAGATGAAAGAAAGAAAATAAGAGAGGAAGAAAGAAGAAAATAATGAAAGAAATGAAAGGAGAAAAACATGCCTCCTATAGTAGTCATAACTCTTGCAAAAGCCTAAGTGAAGAACTTCGTGACTATTACGAAGGAAGGCATAGGTCACATCTTAGACCTCATTCCCATAGAAGAAAAAAGGAAAGAAAGCCTCAAGAGGCTAACATTAAACTTTCATACTTCCATGGGAAGGACAATGTAGAGGCTAACTTAGATTGGGAAATAAGGGTAGAGCAACAACTTAAAAAGAAGTCTACTTCAAAATCTTATGGCTCTCACTCTAATCCAAAGAAAGACCAAGGTCAAGGCATCTTAGGGGTGACACCTTCTAAGCCCAAAGATGATAAGGGGAAGACAATAGAAAAACAAGCCCCTAAGCCTAGTATGCAAGAGAAAACTAGCTCTATAAAGTGCTTTAAATGTCTTGGAAGAGGACACATTACTTCTCAATGCCCCACCACAAAAACCATGATTATGAGGGGCCAAGACATTTATAGTAGCCAAGATGAGGCTACTACTTCACCTTCCTCTAGTGAAAGTGAAAAAGCAAAAAGGGAAGAATCTAGTGAAGAAAGCTAGCCCCAAGAAGAAGGACAACCATTAGTAGTTAAAGAGAAGTGTAAGGAGGTAAGTGTCTCCTCCAAGAGTTTAGCTAAGAAGGAAACTCATTTTACAATAAAGACAAACATTAAAGAAACTTTCCCTCTTAGACAACCTCCACATCTTCTCTTTTGTAAAAAGGCACTTGCTAGCATTGCCACACCTCTTGGGCTTGAGTTTATTCCTCAAGTAAAGAAGTTGTTGGATGAGGGTTTGGTTCGTAAGAGCTTAAATCCTTGTGCTTTGTTGGTGCCCAAAATAGGTATTATTAGGCACCAAGTCCCTAAAATAGGTGGTATGATGAATGTTTTGAGTGGTGCAACACTCTTTTGTAAAATCACTCATGCACCCAACATCTTCATGATTTGTGTACATAGGGACCCATTAGGTAGGTTTGTTCTTATTTTTAGTTTCAATACAAACTTAGGTACTCATATGGGACACCTTAGGTTTGTCATACTTTTTGGTGGGAATAATCAATATGAAAATACAGAAAAAAGTATGTTTTATTGCGTTACTTTTCTTAATTTTTCAAATAGTGATCAAGGGGTTCCCATGAACCCTAAGAGAATAAAGGTCATTCCTGAGTGGCCCACTCCACCAAGTATAAGAAAAATTTGGGGCTTCCATGACTTAACAAACTTTTACAAAAGGTTTGTCCCATATTTTTCTATACTTGTAGCACCACTCATTGAGTTGGTGAGAAACCATGTTCCTTCATGGGAAGATGCCCAGGAAATGGGTTTTCAGACCTTACCTTACTTCAACATACCAAACACCACTAATACATATGTTTTTTTTCTTTTTACAGGTGTTGAGGGAAGGAGCCCAGAGTATGAAGAACCTCAGGATTTGAGGTCAAATCCTTTCCAAGGTGGAGGGAATGATGCAATCTTATCCTGCAAGGGCATTGGGTAGAAGACTCCAAGTAGATTGGGCTAGAGATCCAAGGGAAGGCCCTAGGGTTCTTATGAGCCTTAGGTTTGATTTCGAGCCCATGGGCTAAGTATGAGCCCGCTTATCTTTGTAAATATTAGAATAGGTTTTTCCTTCGTTTGGGCCTTGTATTTTGGCCATTCTAGTAGTATAGGGTTTTAGCCTTGTATTTCGGGGCATTTTGAGTAGTCTTTGTAGTAAGGACTTTTTTTTGTATTTTCATCTTTTTTGTCATGGGGTGAGCTTAGCTATTATAGGGGGTGTGTAGCTAAGCTCTAGCTTCTCATCTCAAGGAGGTGAGCTTAGCTATTAGAGAGGTATGTGTAGCTAAGCTCTAGCTTCTTTAGGAATCTTCTTAAGGAAGCTTCTCAAGGAAGTGAGCTTAGTTATGAGAGGGGTGTGTATAGCTAAGCTCTAGCTTCTCAAGGAAGTTTTCTCAAAGAAGCTTCTCAAGGAAGTTTTCTCAAGAAAGCTTCTCAAGGAAGCTACCTAGTCTATAAATAGAAGCATGTGTAACACTTGTTGTAACTTTGATGAATGAGAGTCTTGTGAGACACAACTCAAAGTTCAACTTCTCTTCCTTTTTCTTCCTTCAATTTCGTGCTCCCCCATCTCTCTTTCTCTCCCTCTTTCTTTTCCTCCATTGAAGCATCCTCTCCAAGCTTCTTATCCAAGCTCATCTTGGTGGTGAAGCTCCTTCTTCCATGGCTTATTCCTTAATGGATGGCGCCTCCTCTCACCTCTTTTCCTTTGTCTTCCGCTGCATCTCCATGGTGGAAAATCACCATTAAAGGACCCTATTGAAGCTCAAAGATCCAGCCTCCATAGAAGCCCCACAAGCAAGTTTCCATCAGTGGTGATGGTGTTTTTTTTTATCCAATATTATGTACAAAGAAGTGCTTCCACCATTTGATATGTAAGAGAACAACGATACGAATCAAGAACTCTTCCTTCGGTACTAAAGGCAGACTCAGAGGCCACAATAGAGATATGTATAGCAAGCACATCTCTGGCAATGCTTGCAAGAGTTGGGAATCAGCATGAGTTCAACTTCCCCCAATTCAAAACATCCAAATCCAGTCGACTACCTCTAGCATCCTCCAGGTATATATATAATTCAAATGTACTAGATCTAGTTGATTTGAAATATTGACTTTAGCCATATGGATCATTCTCAACCCTTTCACTAGGTCAAGCTTAAGCCTCTTGTGAACTAACTTCAACCTCACCACCACCACTACTATACTCTTCAAAAAGTGATCTCAAGCTAGATTCCACTTTTTCCTTCAACTTACAAGTCAATTCACCCCTTCACCATCAAACCTTTCAGTAATAAGCCAATTCGTGAATTTTAATTTTTAACTCGGGTACAACACAAGAGAGATCATCAATAACATGTTTATACGATCAAGATTGCCCTAATACTTATCATATTTTTCCTTCATGCGCTCAACCATCATTCTCACACTCATAATCATACCCTTGGAAGTAGACATTTCCCAGATTTTCATTCCAATCCCAAAGGGCTCAAACATATACATAGTGCTTGTCACATAAGATGAACTATAAATGCGTAAAGTAGCATCATAGAAAATCTCCAAGAATGGCAAGATTGAACGCACAAATTCCCAATCACTATATGTAGGAGCCATGCCTATGAATTTTTTGTCTCTCAATTTGAACTCCTCAAATTCCTTATGATGCTTTAAAGCAGCTTCCAACATCAAGTAAGTATAATTCCATCTAGTTTCTACGTCTAAGCAAACAAGGCATATTATATTCAATGTTTGAATGCACAACACATTCCTTGAATTTAGACAATCTAGAAGGGGAGGATTTTACATACTTGACAACAACACGAACCCTACAAATAGCTGCAATATTCTCTTTGAAACCTTCTTGCACAATTAAATTAATAATATGTGCACAACATCACATATGAAGATAATTTCCATTCAACACCAAACGATTCCAAGATATTAGACTCTTTTGCAAATATTCAATTGCTTTATCATTTGAAGTGGCATTGTCAACTACCAATGAAAGAACACAGGTTAGCCCCCAACTACTTAATCAACTCTCAAGCATCCTAGCCAAATTCTTCCTCGTGTGACTTTTGACTTGACAAAAATTTATCACTTTCTTTTGTAACATCTAGTCATTGTTAATGAAATGTTCCGTCAAACTCATATAAGTTAGATTTTGTGATGAATTCCATGTGTCTATAGTGAGGCAAACCCTTTAACAATGTTGAGAAAAAAAGCTCATCAGTTTTACTTTTTCACTACTCCAAAGACAAAGAACATCCTGTGCCAAGGTAGTGCATGAGATGACAACAAGAAAAGGTGCTACAATGCTAAAAAATTCATGAAAGGCTTCATTCTCAATCATACGGAATGAGAGCTCCAATTCCACAAACAATTTGACCAGTGCGATCCAACATGCTTCTTGCTCAATCATGGAAGAGGAAGAAGGAGTAATGGTCGTTGAAGAAGAATCTAATTTTTGCCTCTTGCTCATGATGTCTGATTTCTTCTTGCATCTGTCTAAATGAATGTGCATGGTAATTGTTCCACTACTATATTTGATCAAAGAACCACAATGTCGACATTTAGCTTGGGATAAAGGATTTGGGTCTGGCAATTTATCAAAGTGATTCCATGCAATAGATTGGTTTTTACGCCCTACGGAGCAAGGCGGTAACATTTCTCCTATTGTGCTAGAGGCCAAGATGTCAATGTCATCATGGTCATCCATGTAGTGATTTTACATTTGAAAAGAACATAATAATATAAATCTTAGCTGAAATCAATGTTAAAGTCACTTATATGAAGCACTTCTTTGTAAGATCACTAATAATATGACATACAAAAACAAGGGTCAATATCCGACATGTTTGTATGTCACCCCTAAAATATCTATCTTCCCATGTTTTTACCGGATTTTCTTATCAATTAGGTAGTGATCCTTAAAGTACTGAAGGAGGCATGGATTAAGGGAGTACAATTGTAATAATATTATCATATTAGCTACCAAAATAGTTTAAACCTTATTTTAATTTCAAAACAAGAGACTTTGCACTAGGCATATAAAGACAACTCTCTATATGTGTTTAGAAGAAGAAAATAGTGTTTTTAGTTACATAGTAATATATTATTAGTACATTTCCTGGAGAAAGAGTCACACTCTTTCTGCAACTAGCATCTTAATCGATCCATGTATAGGGTATGGACAGAAAATTCCCCATTTTGCCAAAATGAACTTTATGAATGTCTTTGTGGGACTCATCTTAAATTCTATACACATTAACACGTGGATTTGGAAAAATAGAAGTGTCTAGGACTTGATCAAATCAATGTACGCAGAAGAGAGACATACCCAAACTTATATATATCAGCTACATACTTATTTTTATCTATATATGTTAATGAGGTTTATAATTCTTTTACATTTTATATCCAGTGTTGAATCCAATTAATGATTATAATTTTCATCTATATATATATACAAAATCACTAATCCATGCTTAAATTCATTTGATTAAAAAAGAATTAAGACATAGCAAGATCAAGAAGGCAACATCTCTCAGATTAAACAATAATTACTAAGAAGATCAGGGCAATATAGCCATATCCACTGTGCAATTACACAAGCCAAATTCTAGATGCAAAAGTTTCAAGTTCACAATGATAAATTCCCCATTTGAAGCACCTAGAATTCATCACTATTGACGATGACTAACTGACCACAATAATATTCTTAAAGCATAGCTCTGGAAGATATAAAGTAAAAAATTGGCTGGCCAAGAGTACAAGATATAGAAAATCACAATCTGAAAGCTTAAAGGACAGCCACACAAACCAAACTATGTAAAATATATACACATAGAGAGAATAAGGATATATAGTAAGACTAATCACCAATTAGTCAGTACATCAAGCAGTTTTCCCAATGAAAAACACAAGATCCTACTGCCTAGCCCGTGACACCTAAACAACCAGTTTATTGACATGCAAGCAAAACATATCCGGTGTACCCAACTTTATATCATACATAATCCCCCTTGAATGTTGCTTCACGAATAGCTATAATATGTTTTTTTTTCATTGGTAGAGGATAGGGTAGGATATTTAGAAACCAGTTCAAAAATAAAGCAAAGAGGTAAAACATTTAAAAGCCACATACTGCTTGATTGGCAATAACGCGAGCACAAGAAGTTTTCCCTGTACTTGAAAGGTTGAAATCATAAAAATGTGCCATTCAAAAATCACATAATGTGAATATAAGAAAACACACAAAACCACGATCTTTCACAACACACAAAATAGAAGAACAAATAAAAAACAAATTAGTTCACAATTTCAAGCTTCAAATGCATTCCACACTACAAAAACACTGAAAAATAAAAATTAAATTGAAAAAATGAAATAGCAGATAAAACAATTGAATGAAACTAAAAAATTGTGAGGGAATTAAAGAATGTTAAGTAGAGTGAAAATTGATCACGTATCGAATAGGAATGAGGAATGAGAGAGAGCTCTGAGAATAACAAGGATGAAGGATCCCTTTGTCGAGAAACCATGGCCATCACCGAGAAACCGATAAATTTCAAGCTCCGAGAACCCTAGCTGTCATGAAGGATAATGCAGTGCAGTTCACTAAATTCAGGTAACTAATTCTTTTGCGAAATGGGTCGAGTCGAACCAAACCGGCTACAAAACGGGGTAGCTTTTTTTTAAACCCACTTTGAGTGTGCAACTAGTTCAAGTCGGGTCAGTTGCAATCCAGTTTAGTTCGACCCGATTTTTTTGCACACCTCTATTTGCAACTCCCAATGGTCAATACTTGGATTACTCTAATATCTTCCTAACATTCCAACTGCAAAAGTAATGTCAGCCTTGTGCATACTTGAGCATACATGAGGCTTCCAACAACTAAAGCATAAGGAATGTTTTTCATTGGTTCCCTCTCAAAGTCATTCTTTGGGCATTGGTTCAAATTAAACCTATCACCCTTCACAATGCTGGTGAATAAACTTTCATCCAAAATCTCTCTAAAATTTTGTTAATATAGGTTTCTTATGATAGACCTAAAATACCTTGAGGTCTATCTTTATGAATCTTAATGCCAATGACATAAGATGCATCACCCATATCCTTCATGTCAAAATTCTTAGAGAGAAATTGTTTCACCTCATGTAGCAAACCCCGATCATTGGTTGCAAGTAAAATATCACCTACATATAAAACAAGAAAACATATTTTAATCCCGCTAACCTTGAGGTATATGCATTTATCCATGGGTTTTTCATCAAAACCAAATGAAGAAATTATCCCATGAAACTTAAGGTACCACCGACGGGAGGCTTATTTTAAACCATATATAGATTTTTTAAGCTTGCAAATCAAATCCTCACCATTGCTAGAGGAGAAGCCTTCAAGTTGTTTCATATAAACCTCCTCCTTTAAATCACCATTAAGAAAGGTTGTTTTCACATACATTTGTTGCAACTAAAGGTCAAAATGAGCAACTAATGCCAAGATAATACGAAGATGATCTTTCTTAGATATAGGAGAAAAGTCTATGTGTAATCGATTCCTTATTTTTGAGTAAATCCCTTAGCAATAAATATTGCCTTGTATCTCTCAAGGTTGCCTAATGAGTCCCTTTTGGTCTTAAAGACCCATTTACAGCCAATGTCCTTTGCCTCATTAGGAAACTCTACAAAGTTCCAAACTCTATTAATCTGCATGGAATTTATCTCATCCTCCATGGCATCATACCATAAATTTGACTCTTTACAACTCATTGCTTGATCAAAAGTTTCGGGATCCTTTTCAGCTCCAATATTATAGTCAGATTCTTACAAATATACAATATAATCACTAGGAATAGATGATTTTCTTACTCTAGTATATCTCCTTAACACTACATCAACAATTTCTTGTGGATCATGTTGTTCAGCTAGTTGTTCATCATTTTCAGGAATTTGATGATCTACTGGATTATTAGCAACAAGTTGAGGATGTCAGTCATTTGAGGCATATGAATTACAACCAATCATTCACTTGATGTGGAGGGTTGAGACTCTATATAATCAATTTCAAAACCTTTGTCCCTCTATTGATCACTTCCACTGATCATGTCATTTTGAAGAATCTTGGCATTTCTCGATTCCACAATCCTAGTAATATGATATGGACAGTAAAACCTATAACCTTTAGACCTTTCGACATATTCAATGAAATACCCACTAATAGTCCTCAGGTCAAGTTTCTTCTCTCGTGGGTTATATATCCTCACCTCAGACGGATAACCCCAAATGCACATATGTTTCAAACTCAATTTCCAACCTTTTAACAACTCAAAAAGGTGTCTTTGGGACAACCTTGGTTGAAACATAGTTTAATATATACACTGTCGTCTTTAGTGCTTCATCCCACAAGGATTTAGGAAGATTAGAGTTACTGATGTAGCTCTATGTAGAACTTGTAGGCCTTGGATCTTCTTCATCAATGGAGTCCTTTGCTTCTTGAAGATCAATGACAGCGGAATGGAGCAGGAGGAAAGGTGATTGGAGATGCCACTTCAATGTGAAAATGAGTCAAGAACAAGCTCACCACCATAGGAAGTCATGGATAAGAACTTGAAGGTAGGGGATGAGTGGAGGGAGAGGGAGAGAGGGGGGCACAAAATTTATGCCTCAAATAAGGTCTGAACTATGAAGTCTAATTTCTCAAATGATCAAATTTAAAAAAATGCACAACAAGGCCTCTATTTATAGCCTAAGTGTCACACAAAATTGGAGGGAAATTTGAATTTCTATTCAAATTTCACTTGAATTTGAATTTGAATTTGTGGAGCCAAATTTGGAGCAAAAATTTCACTAATTATGATTAGTGAATTTCAGATATGGTTCAGCAGACTAATCTAAGATCAAGTCCAAGATTCTCCACTAAGTGTGCTTAAGTATCATGAGGCATGTAAAACATGAAGGACATGCATAAAGTGTGACTATATGATGTGGCAATGGGGTGTAGCAAGCAAATGCTCACCTCTCCCTTAGGCTGGTCTGAAATTTAATTGGATTGAGCTTCTCCCAATTCAATTAAATTTCTCTCCCAAATCACACATCAAATAGTGCACTTAATACATGTGAAATTACAAAACTACCCCTAATACAAAAACTAGTCTAGGTGCCCTAAAATACATGGGTTAAAAAATCCGACATTACTAGGGTACCCTCCTACTATGGAGCCCTAAATACAAGGCCCAACAATAATGAAACCCTAATCTAATATGTACAAAGATAAGTGGGCTCATACTTAGCCCATGGGCCCAAAATCTACCTTAAGGCTCATGAGAACCCTAGGGCCTTCTCGTGCATTTCTGGCTCAATCTTCTTAGAGTTTTCTACCCAATGCCCTTGGGGGGTAGGATTGCATCATCCCCCCCCCCCCCCTTGAAAAGGATTTGACCTCAAATCCAGATATTCTTGAAACTCTGGGCTTCTTCCCTTAACACCTATAAAAAGAATAAAATCATATATATTAGCGGTGTTGGATATGTTAGAGTAGGGTAAGGTCTGAAAGCCCTTTTCCTGGGCATCTTCCCATGAGGGACATGGTTCCTCACCAACTCAATGAGTGGTGCTACAAGTATAGAAAAATATGGGACAAACCTTTTGTAAAAGTTTGTTAAGTCATGGAAGTCCCAAATTTTCCTTATACTTAGTGGAGTGGGCCACTCAGAAATAACCTTCAATCTCTTAGGATCCACGGGAACCCCTTGATCACATTTTAAAAAATTAAGGAAAGTAATGCAATAAAACATACCTTTTTTTTGTATTTTCATGTTGATTACTCTTACCAAAAAGTATGACAAACCTAAGGTGTCCCATATGAGCACCTAGGTTTGTACTAAAACCAAAAATAAGAACAAACCTACTTAATGAGTCCCTATGTATGCAAATCATGAAGATGTTGGGTGCATGGGTGATTTTACAAAAGAGGGTTGCACCACTCAACACATTCATCATACCACCTATCTTATGGATTTGGTGCCTAATAATACCTATTTTGGGCACCAATAAAGCACAATGATTTAAACTCTTACGAACCAAACCTTCATTCAACAACTCCTTTACTTGAGGAATAACCTCAAGCTCAAGAGGTATGGCAGTGGTAACTAGTGTCCTTTTACAAAGGAGAAGATGTGGAGGTTGTCTAAGAAGGGAAGTTTATTTAATGTTGGTCTTTATTGCAAAATGACTTTCCTTTTTAGCTAACCTCTTAGATGAGACACTTACCTCCTTACACTACTCCTTAACCATTAAAGGTTGTTCTTCTTTTCTTTTTCTATTCTTTTTCTCATCCCATTTGAGTTTTTTTTGTACTTGATCCTTAGCTACCTGTTGTTGCCACCTACCCTACGACGGGAGTGCAGGCAAAAAGCCAAAGAAGCGTCTCCCAAAAAGGAAAACGCGTGGGAGTTGCCACCAATACTTATTCAAGGAAAACATTAGAAAACCCAAAAAGAGGTCTGCAAATATTGAAAAAGAAGGGTTTGAGAGTTGTTTACGTATGGGGAAGGTATTAGCACCCCACGCGCCTCTCATAAGGGATGACAGCCTTTAATCGAGTGTGCACAACATGACTTCATAATTGTTTATTTTCCCTTTTTATATTTTTTTTTATTTTTTTGGGGTCGACAAGGGTGTTGCCCTTGCTCCTACGTATCCTCAGGTGTGATGAGGAATTCAGACCTACGTAGTTCTTTAAAGTCTGAAAGTTTGTGTGTTAAATTGATTTTATGTTTTTTGAAAGATTGATTTTAATTTCGAACAAAAGTCGTTTAAGGCGTTGGACCTTGAAACGATGTTTTAATCTTTGAAAAGCGGAGAGAGACGTTAAGGCATTGGACCTTGAAACGATCTTTTGATTTTTTTTGAAGAAAAGAGGAGAGAATCGTTAAGGCGTTGGACCTTGAAACGATCTCAAGTGATATTTGATAAAAAGAAATTGGTTATGAGTTGGTTTTTTCTTGGTTTTTTATTTATGAACCTTCAATCTTTTTTTAAGATAACTTGTGGCACTAATGATCGGTTAAAACTTACTTTACAAAAGAAAAAATATTATCGATGATAGAAGAAGGAGATGAAGATGCACAAAAACAACAAAGAAGACCCCTATGGGTGCATAGATCATGTTCAAATCCTTAAAAAACAAACACTAATCGAATGACGAACGAAGAACACGGAGCGAAGAACGATGTAGAGGTTGATCACGGTCGTGATTCAGCAGCACCTCAGCCTTGTTTTCCTCTTCTTTCTTCTTCATCTCTCTTCTTTCTCTTAATTCATTCCCTTCTGGACCTTCCAACCCCTTCACTTAGCCTCCTTCATGCCTATTTATAGCAAAAAAGGGCACTTGGTGGACTTGCAGCTTGCCCAGGCGAGCCTATGCTTCACTCTGATGTATCCTTGCTCGCCCAGGCGAGCTAGTTACTTCAGCCCAAAGCCATTTAGGGTCCCCAGGCGAGCCAAGGTCCAGAAAATTGCCTAGAATGACTCTTTTGCCCCTCCTTTTTGGTATTTTTTGCATTCTTGATCAAAACAATGAATGATCATTTATTTCGCACTATAACTGGCGTTTGACATCGTAAGTCGACTAGCAAGGATCAAAAGATCAACGAATGATAGTCTCTGGACGAAATTAGGGTATGACACATGTGAAGGTGTTTGAGGATGCAACACAAATTTAGTGCCAAGATGGGTGAAGGCAATCTCATTAGTTAGGTCATTGTTAATGATCTTCCTATCAAATTGTCATGACCTTCCTAAGAGAATATGCCCTACCTCCATGGGAACTATATCACAATTAAATTCATCCTTATATGTCCCAATGGAGAAAGGTACCTTCACTTGTAGGTTAACTATCATTTTCCCTTGCTCATATAGCCATTGAAGTTTATGAGGTTTTGGGTGGGGAATGATAGTGAGGTTCAACTTGGAAACTAATCTTGTGCTACAACAATTGTAACAAGATCCATTATCCACAATGAGAGAACAAGCTTTATCTAAAATTTTGCATCTTATATGAAAGATATTCTCTCTTTGGGATTGGGATAGATCACAAGATTGACCTCCAAGGAGCCTTCTAACCATTAGGAGGTCACCTTCTTCATGAGGGTAGACTTCCTCACTAGACTCTTCACCCCTTATTTCATCTTCACTTCCACTAGAGGAAGGGAAAAAGGTAGTCTCCTCTTGACTACTATAAATGTCTTGACCCTCCTAATCATGGTTTTCTTTGTGGGGCATTAAGAGGCAATGTGACCTCTCCCAAGACATCTGAATCATTTAATGTTGCTAGTCCTTGCTTGCGAACTAGTCTTAGGGGTGGATTTCTTTATAGTCTTACCCTTATCTTCCTTGGGTTTTGAAAGTGTAGCCCCCCAAATTCCTTGGGCTTGGTACTTCCTTGGATAAGAGTGAAAGCCATAAAATTTTGAAGAAGGATTTCTTTTATGTTGTTGCTCTACTCTTATACAATGTTGGACTAGCTCATCTAGGTCCCTATATGGAAGGAGTTCAACCATGTATCTTACTTCCTTATTAAGCCCACTAAGGAACCTAGCTATGCTTGTTCTTTGCTCCTCCCTAAGTCCAGCTCTTAAAAGAAGTAGTTCCATTTGTTTTTTATATTCTTCAACATTCATACTCCCTTGTCTAAGCCTTTGGAGCTTGTCCATAAGCTCTCTTTCATAGTAGGAGGGAATGTGCCTCTTCCTAAGGGCACTCTTAAGATCATTCCAACACTCTACTGGAGGATCCCCATGAATCCTTCTTTCCTTAACAAGGGATGTCCATCAATAGAGGGCATGCCTTTGAAAGCTAATGGTAGCCAATGGAACTTTTCTCTCTTCACTAATACGATGGCAAACAAAGAGTTGTTCAACCTTCATTTCCCAATTTAGGTAGGCCTCAACATTATCTTTTCCATGGAAATATAAGAGGCTAATATAAACATCTTGAGGCCTTCTATCCTTTTCTCTTCTTTGGGAGTGATGTTTAGCATGTGACCTATGCCGCCGTCCATGATAGTTGCTAGGTTCTTCACTTAAACTCTTGCAAGAGTCATGACTACTATAGGAGGCATGTTTTTCTCTTTTTATTTCTTTCATTATTTTTCTTCTAGTTTCCTCTCTTATTTTCTCTCTTTCATCTTGACTTATTTCTTCCACTCTTTTTCTCCTTTTTCTTTTCTCTCTTGTTTTTCTTTCCAGAATTTAAGGGATATCAACTCATCTAATATCGTATACAAGGGGTCCTTAGGAGTAGAACCCTCACCATTGACACTAGATGAAGAATAAAGACTCATGTTGGTTCCTAAGTTGTGGTTCTTTCTTGTTGGGGGTTTGAAAACAAAAGGTAAAAGAAACTATGGTTGAAACTAGCCAAAATAAACACTAAAAGAGGTGTGAAAGATAAGGTAAAAAATAATTGGTTAAAAGTAACTTATCTAGACGGTTTGACAATGGAAGGTAAAGGAAATTTAAAGCAAGCTAGATGGTTTCCTATGTGAAGGCTTGGATGACCCTTTAGAGGTCCCAACTGGCTCTTCACTTTGTCTACACAGTTTACACTAAGCTATTACACACAAATAGAGGTTTGGGTGGTCTCTTGGAGACTCCCAATACACCCATGAATAATTTCCAAATACAAGGAATTGCATTAGAAAAAATTCAGCAGTCAATTGTTCTATTAAAACAAATTTAACAAAGCAATTAAGGTCTTCAAATTTGTCTTCAATGCTTGTTTGTTTTCTCAAGTGTTTAACTCAAAATTTGGTGAGACTTTGGTTGCTTGAAACCCAATGGTACTCCTAGGATGTATAACCTCCAAGACTCAAAAATATTCCTTCAAGCAATGCACCAATTTCCTCTTCCAATCCTTATTGTAGGCAATACTTAAACACAAAAAAAAAAAAGACAAGCAAGAAACCAAAAGATGAAATGAAAGCTAAACCAAAAGGAAATTTAACATCACATTAATTCAATGAGAACCCTGGGGCCTTCTTTGTGAATGTATACATACATGATTTTGATGATGCCAAAGAAGAATCAAACAAGGCCGCTTCAAAAGGATAAGCATCTGCTTCAAGATTAATACAAGATTGCTTCAACAAACAAAGTCTTGATTCACGATTTCTTCAAGACCAAGCCTTGCCTCAAAACAATGGGTTTCAAAGTCATGCAAGGCTCTGGTAATCGATTACCAGGAAGTGTAATCGATTACCATAAGGGAAGTTTGAGAAATTGCTGTTGAAAAGGGTTTTGAATTTGAATTTTGAACATGTAATCGATTACCAACAATGGAACTCAGGAAATTCAAATTCAAAAGTCATAACCCTTCAAAATATAACGTGTAGTCGATTACCAGTGAGAAAACTTTAGAAAAACTTTTTGAAAAGACACATCTCTTCAAACCATTTTGAAAAGGAACGAAGGGCCTATATATGTGTGTGTGTCTAACTTCAAAAAGCAAAGAGAGAGTTTTGCTTGTTCAAAATGTCTTATCCTCTCAAAAGGAAATGAGAGAGATTCCAAGAGAACTTCATTGTCAAATGCTCTCTCAAAAGAAACTCTTGGGCAAACACTTGCAAATCCATTAAGAGTTTATCCATGGACTTCAATTGTAATATCCTTTTCTTCAAGAGAGAATTCTTCTTTCTTTCTTCTCATTCAAAGAAATTGATTAAGGGACTGAGGGTCTCTTAAGTTGTAAGGCTTTCTGGACACAAGGGATGGGTTGTCCCTGTGTGGTTCAGACTTTGTAAACGAATTTTTATAAAGGGAGTGGAAAATCTCAAGTGGGTTGCTTGAGTATTGGACGTAGGCATGGACTTTGCCGAACCAGTATAAAAATTATTTTTGCATTCTCTCTTCCCTTATCTCATTAATTTTGTTGCAATCAATTTTGTCTTTCGTGTTTAAAGAACATTATTAAATTGATTGCTGCTTCTTCTGCATTCTGAGCCTATCTCTTTTACAAGGGGGTTAAAAGTTTGTTAGTGGAAAAGCAATTCACCCCTTCTTAAGATTTCTGAGGCTACGTGTCCAACATTCTCCTGCATCTCTGACCCAATCTTCTTGGAGTCTTCTATCCAATGCCCTTGGGGGTAGGATTTCATCAGTTGCTAAGCATACTCCGTACCATGTCCAATAATGTTTGGTTTCTTCTTTCTGCAACACCATTCTAATTTGGAGAACCAGACATAGTGTACTAGGCAACAATCCCAAGTTCTTGAAGAAACATTGCAAAGGGACCAGGTGCTTGTTCATTCTCAATATATTTTCCATAATATTCTCCTCCTCTATCTGATCTCACTCTTTTTATTTGCTTGCCACATTGGTTCTTAACTTTAGCCTTAGAGACTTTGAAGGCATCTAATGTTTCATTTTTGTTACAAAGCAAATAAACATTCATATATAGTGAATAATCATCTATAAAGGTGATAAAATATTTCTGACCACGTGCATCCATATCTGGGCAACAAATATCAATATGAATTATTTCTAATATGCTTGAACTCCTATTATCACCTTTCTTAGACATGTTGGTCTGCTTACCCTTAATGTAGTCCACACAAGTCTTAAAGTCAGCAAAATCTTAAGTATTGAGTACCTTGTCTTTCACTAACCTTTTAATTCTCTCAACAGAGATATGTCCTAATCTTTGGTGCCATAACGTAAAGGAATTCTCATTAACATTACACCTTTTAATTTGAACATGCATTGAACTATAAGTGACATAATTTTGTAAACCAAGAAGATAAAGACCAGAAGACAAGATATCATTCCCAACACATTTAGAATTATAAAATAACTCAAACGATGTGTCTTTAAAATTATGGGAATATCCAAAAGGTACGAGTCTGGAAACAAAAATCAAGTTTCGAGAAAAACTTGGCACACAAAGTCATTTCTAATTTCAAAAATAAAGTCACTACTTAAAGTTAAAATGCAAGTTCCAATAGCCTCCACATGTGAGCCTTGCTTATTGCCTAATAAAATGCTTTACTCACTTCCCACTAGTTTCCTTAGGTTTGGAATACCCTGTAAAGAATTTGCAATATGGATTGTAGATCCAGAATCAATCCACTAGATGTTAATATTAACACTAGCCATATTAGATTCATAACATACTAATGAGATTGATTTACCTTTCTTCTCAAGCCTTATGGAATCTAGGGCAATTCTTCTTCATGTGTCCCTTCTTCTTACAAAAACACATTGCCACCTTCTTAATATCATCTTGAGGTGGTATTCTACCATTCTCCTTCTGATTAGCTTGAGACTTAGTAGTTTTGTTCTTCCCACAAGCAATTGTCAGTAATGCACTTTTACCCATCTCTATTACAAGCCTTTCTTCTTCCTGAACACACATGGTCATTAATTCATTGATAGACCATTTGTCCTTATGTGTGTTGTAGGAAATCTCAAATGACCCATATTTCGACGGAAGGGTGTTTAGAATGAAGTGCACTTGGAAGGACTCAAACATACCAACCTCCAGTTTCTTAAGTTGAGCTTAAATATCTAGCATTTATATCACGTACTCACACACACCTTTCACACTAGTGAGCTAGAGAAATGAGAACTTCATGATTAGGGTGCTTGCTAAAACCTTATCTAAAGTGTTGAACTAGTAATTAATAGCCTTAACCAAGTCTCGAACCTTTTCATGCTGGTCGACAGAACTACATATCCCAAATGAGATTTTGGTCTTAATGAAAATCACGCTGAATCGATTGGATCACTCCCACCGCTCATATAGCACAACAGCAGTTGCGCTACTTTCATCAGTGATTACAAGTGGTTCGTCTTTCCTTATAGCATAGTCTATGTCCATACACCCCAATTGCAGAAGAATTTCCTCCTTCCATATCTTATAGTTATCTCCTTTGAATTAAAGAACATAACATTGAATATCAGAAAAACTAAGAGTTTGAGAAGCTGCAAAGATCCAAAGGCTTATGTCAAAATTTGAGGCATATTAATCTTAATTGTATGTTTTACCAATATAAACATACTAGAAAATTGAATCTTGTGACATAAAAATTGATTGTGGACTAAATTTTTTATTCAATGAGATATAATTAAACTTTATGATAGAATAATCAAATTACATACTCAAAGTCATGCTTTATAGGTACAACATGAAAATAATTTGATTTTCTATTGCAAATATTTACTTTATGATAAAATTACCAAATTATACATCACCTCAAGATCCCTATGGGTAAACCATGAAAAATAATGACATTTTATCCTAATTAATTATACAAATATAATAAAAATTCATGTGAGATAAAATTCATCATATAAAGTACAATTAATCATAATATTATGTGCATATATATATATATATATATATATATAATATATATATATATATATATATATATATATATAATATATATATAATATATATATATATATATATATGCACATAAAAAAGTTTTCCAAAATATATTCATGCATAAACCAAATCAAAATTGCACAAATTGCAAAAGTAAACAGAAACGCATAAGATACAGGAAAACAAATAAATATTAAAGAACCTTAAACAACTAGCACAAAAATGGTCTATTTTCATTTTATTTTTTTAAACGAACAAAAATTCACTATCCATCATCTTCAACCTATGGTGGGTCAATCCGACCCATATGCAGATTCAATCGGTTCTCACTCATTCAGACACCATTTTACATGATTCAAAAGCTAGAAAATAAGGAAATCAACCAAAATAAAGATTTCTAATCTTATTTTTAACAAACAAGGCTCTAAATAGCAAAAACAAAATTAGATCAAAAAAATACCGAAAACCAAAAATGGAAAAGGCAGAGGCAACTGTGCCTCTGATACCAAATGTAAGACTAAAATATTAAACATGTGATGTTACAAAGAATAAAATGAAATACAAGTCATTAACAAATGCGGAAAACAAAATCAAAATATACCTCCAATCATTGTCATGAAATAGTTGTTTTGTTTTGGTTCTTTCAAGCTATCTCTCTCTCTCTATATGGGTGGTGTATTAGACGAAAAATAATGAAAGATGAGCTTAGGGACCAAACACATGAGCTATATATAGGCTTTCTACCATCAAGAATGCATTTAGTAACCATTACCACCCACCCATTGATGTCATTCAATATTTGACCTTCAAAAACTGATGGAGCACTTGACCTTCTAAGATCAAAATGTACATACCACTATTAAGGTGTTAATCAAAGCTGATAATAAAAAAATTATTACATTTCAAATATTTACAATCACAATCCAATCATCCTTCATGTGATTTGAGGAGTTATTTTAACTGTATTTGAGGAGTTATTTTTTTTCCTAAAAATTGTTTGATTCAAAAGTGATTTTTAAAATTAATTAGAGGGAAAAATTGTCTAAAAAATATGGACACCAAATAGAGGTAATTGTCTTTATTAATAGTAATGTATAATCACAATTTAACTCTTCTTCTTATGATATTTACCTTTACAACTATTACAACAACAAAAAATTATAATTTAAACAATTTTAAATTTTGTATTTTTTATCTTCAATTTTTTATTTTGTTTTTGTTTTTCCTTTCTCGGGTTGGCCGCCGATATTATAGTACATGGTGCGGGAGTCCATTATAAATACTAGTTGAAAGCAGGCACTATGTGCCTCAACTAACAATTTCTTTTATTTTTTTAGTTTAAAATTAAAAGTAATTAAAAAAAAGATGTAAAAATTATCACATTTGAAGAGTTATTTTAACTTATTTGAGGAGTTATTTTTTCTAATAATTATTTCATTAAAAGGTAATTTTTAGAAATAGTTAGGGAGAGAAATAATTCGAAAAAATGTGAACACCAAATAGATAATTATCTTTTTATTAACAGTGATATATAGATAAGTTTTAATAATATAAAATAAACATTTATTTTATGTCAAGCACATTCTAATACACTAGTCTAAACATTATAATCTTAAATACTATAAAAAATTATAATTTCAACATTTTGAATTTTTAATTTTTGTCATCAATTTATTTTTTATTTTTTTATTTGTTTTTTCATTCTTAGGTTGGCCGTTGATAGTATAGTACATGAGCCGGGAGTCCGTTATAAATACTAGTTGAAAACAGACACGGTGTGCCTTAACTACCAATTTCTTTTATTTATTTAGTTTAAAATTAAAAATAATTATAAAAAAAAAAAAGATGTAAATAACCGTGACATTTGAGGAATTATTTTTTATTAATAGTTGTTTGATTCAAAAGTGATTTTTAGAATTAATTAAATGACAATATCATCTAAAGAAATGTATACATCAAATAAAGATAATTATCTTTATTAATGATTATAGTTAAGTTTCACAATGCTGGGTGGTGATAGTGGCTGTCCGGCTGAAATCCTTCCCGTGTATAGGGTAGTTGCGGCCACGGCCACTGTCACGACCACGTTGGCATGCAAGAATGCCCGTTCTGTTGGTGACGGCAGTGGCGCTGTTGCTGGTGGTCGCGGTGGCTGGAACCCGGCGACTGGAATCAATTACTTTGTTCCAAGGTGGCTTACATGAGGCTCAGAGTTACTTACTGTCTTCCCGCGCGTACTCAAAAGAGAGATCCATAGTATGTAACTTTGTTTTCCTTCCTGCACAATCTAATAAATTTCAACATCTTTTTAGTTTACATTTTGAGACAATGGTTCTGTCTAGACTAGACAAAAATGAAGTAATGATTTAAGACATACCAATTGTGTAATTTTCTTGTGGTGTTAGTGTTACGCTGTCTTCAGGAAATTAGTTAGATTACTGGTTGATTTGACTTGCATGGGAAAAGATAAGGGATGTTTTGCAGTGCACTGAAATGGTCTTTGAAGAAACATAATTATACTTTTATAAATTTTCATTTTGCGGCAGAATGTAGTACACTGCCCCATTGAAGAGTTTTAGACTTTATTCTGTAATAATTGCTAAGTATCATCATGTTGACAATAGTTGCCAAATGTACATCTTGGTCTTCTTACCTTGAACTTATTTTGTTTTATATTTAGCATAGGCTATTGTTTCGGTTGTCGCTAATCATTTATGAAGTATGGTTAATTTTTTCAAAGTGTCAGGGTGTCGGATATGTTTCTGGTACCGACATACTTTATTACTAGTTTAACACTTGTTCGCTAATCTTTACTAAGTTTTTAATTTAAAAATAATTATTTGTTAGTTTAAACACTGAAGTGAGTATTTTTGTATAATTCAGACCCTTTGAAAAAACATAAAATATTAGTTTAAAACGATGAATATATAATTAATTTAAATATTTTGTTATATATTTTTCAAACTTCATTTCATTAGACTATGTCGAAGGATTTATATTTATATCGTGTTTGGTGTTGGTGAGAGAGTCTATGCTTCATAGCTACTCACTAGTGAAGTAAACGAACCTGAGAGAAGAAATGCAAGTTATGGAGATCATTGTGATTGGAAGAGACACGAACATGTTATGATAACTATGCGCGCGCAAGAGCCCTGAACCATCGCAAGCAAGTGTTGAAAGCATAACCATCCTCAAGAAGTAACCTTGTGTTTGGATTAGGAATTTCAAAATTTTAAAGAATTTGAAATTCCTAAAATTTGAATTGCTTTGATTTTAATTTTTTATTTTTTCAAATGTTTTGTTTAGATAAATCAATTCAAATTTCTTCAATTTTAAATTCTTTGTTTGGATAGGGCAATTCAATTTCCTTTTTATGCAAAATTTCAATTTTATATTTAAAATGGATGAAATTTTAATATTAAATTTTATAGAAAACAAACAATATCTAATTTTGAAATATTAATTAAAAAATATTGATAATTTTAACTAGGGTTATTTTGTCTGACCACAACCAGTGATGTTTTTTAAACCGACATCAACCAAGGCTATTTTTCGGTTGACATCAAATAGGATTTTTTTTTATCAAAGTATGCCGGGAATATTTGTCAACTGACGTCAGCCGGGGCTATTTTTCGGCTAACGTTGGCTGAGTCTATTTTTCAGCCAATGTTGGCTAGGTTTTTTTACCAACATTGGCTAGGCTTTGTTTGGCCGACACCAACTAGGATCTTTTCGAACGACATCGACCAAGGCTATTTTTAGCCAACGTCGGCCTAAAAAATCCTAGCAAGCGTTGACAAAAAAATCTACCCAATATCGGCTAAAAAATAGCTTGATCGATGTCAATCAATAAAACCTACCCGATGTCGACCGAAAAAACATCATTGGTCAACATTGGCCGAAAAATCCCTAGTTGAAGTTGGCTAAAAAATAGTCCTGACCAATGTCAGACAAAAAAACCATACCCAACATCGGCTATAAAATAGCCTTGGTTTATGTTGGCTAAAAAATAGCTCTGACCGATGTCAACTGAAAAAAATCTAGTGGATGTCGATTGTAAGAACCTAGTCGATGTCGACTAAAAATAGTTATGCCCGAAGTCGGTCAAAAATACCTAGCTGGTGTTAGCAGAAAAACCCTAGCCACCATCAACCAAAAAACCTAGCTAATGTGGTTAAGAAATAGCTCTAGCTGATGTTAGCCAGAAAACCCTAGTCGATGTCAGCAAAAAAAATCCTAACCGACATCAGCTAAGAAAATCTAGTTGACATCGGCCAAAACATCCTAGCTAACATCGGCTGAAAAATAACCCCAGTTGATATTGGCTAAAACATAGCTTTGGCTGATGTTGGATGGAAAAACTTAGCTGACATCAACTGAAAAATCCTAGCAGGCGTCTATTCAAAAGTTAGTCATGACCGATGTCAGTAGAAAAAATCTATCCAACGTCGGCAAAAAAAATCATTAGTCAACATCAACTAAAAAACCTGGATGACAACGGCCAAAAAAATCCTTGGCCGATGTCAGCAAAAATTTCCCATGACTGACGTCAATGAGAAAATAACCCTAACCAACATCATCTAAAAAAAATCTTAGTCAATATCGGAAAAAAATAGCTTTGGTTGATATAATACAAAAAAATTCTGACCAAAAAAATCTCGACCAACGTCAGTGGAAAAACAATTTATGTCGATGTCGGCCGTAAAAACTTTGGTCACCCATAGTTGCGAGTGTTGAGCGAAAAAGTCGCGAGCAAGAACATGAGTTAGAGTGAGCATCTCCAAAAAAAGAATTTCAAATTCTATATTTTTTGAGAGAATTTGAAATTCCATTGTTTTAGTCAATCGAAATGATTCATAAAAATACCAAAAATTAAATCTCCTTTCAAATGTTCTATCCAAACAAGCTATTTTATCATGAATCCTTTTAAATTCCTTGAAAAATGAATTCTCCTGCTAAATTGTTCCATCCAAACACACTATAAGGGTTCTAAGGGAGACTCGATGAGTGTTTAAAAAGAAGAATTTCAAATTCTTTCCTTTTTAGGAGAATTCGAAATTCTCCATTTTAACTAATTAAAATTCCTTAAAAAATATCAGAATTTTAATTTCTTTTCAAATACATTATCGAATCAACTTATTTCTCTTTGAAGTATTTTAAGTTATGTAAAAAATGAATTACCTTATTAAATATTCCCATTCAATATTTTCAATATGAACCAAAGCACCCCATGAGCAATAAATTTCTGGTTGTTGAAATAGGAATCTATATAGTATTTGGAACTGTGATCGGGCAATCTTGTCTTTCTTCCAAGTTTATTGATAAACTCTGCTTAAATTTCAGTATGAACCAAGGTGCTGATAGGCCACACGACACTACCACCGGACACATCAAATTTTGAAATTGTATAGCATATATAAAATTCAAATTTTTGTACCTTGTTTCTAAAGGCTTTTAATTTAATTTTTTTAGCAGTGCTAGTTGGTTCAAGGTTTGAATCCTAGTTGGTGTCTGGGTATAAAATAAATAATATTTGAAGGAGAATACTCATCTTGTGTGCTTTCACGATTGCCGATGAAGATTAGTTACTATTGAAGAAGCATGTTGACCCAAACCAGAGGTTATCTTGCACCATAGTGGTTTTTTGTTGACTTGTAGCTGCAAAAGTTGATGTCTTCCAGCAATGGTTTGAAACTTTAAATGTTGCATTGAACAAAAGGGTGGATGCTCTACTTCTGATAGATTCCAAGTTAGATAGTAAAACTCAATGTAGAACTGGAAGAGCTATCTATAGAATTCAAATTTAGAGTGCTCATTGTCCACATTTGCACAGAGTAAAAAGGGTGTTTAATTTGGTGAGTCGTGAGTATTGAAGATCTTAACAACATACTTGGACAAATAACATGATCCCACTCTTAGGCTTTTCCACTACACAAGAGTGAATGGTGGATTGTGAGCTATGAAGTCTAGATATAGGATACAACATGGATACGGTGATCCGACAATTTTTTTAAAATTAAGGATATCATACGTCTTTGATATGTTAATAAAAAATTACTAAAAATTATATATATATATATATATATATATATATATATATATATATATATATATATGCAAATATGCATATTTATGAGGGAAGTAGCATTTTTTTTCCTAATCCTACCATTTTAGCATTTTTTAATTTTAAAATTTCAATTTAAAAATATTAATTTTTTTTAAAAAAATCAGAAAATGGCTCAAGCCGTATTGGAGTTGTATCCTAATATGCTTGACATGTGTCCCTTCAACCTAAGCCGTGTCCAAGTTGTATCTATTATTCTTTTTTAAAAAAATTCGACACTTCCTGGATATGTATCGGGGCAGTATCTATGCTTTAGAGATTGTGAACGAAAGTGAAAAGAGGGCGAAGCTAGCACGTGTGAATTGAGTGTCGCATTTGAATGTTGTAGTAGTCCCTGGGGGTTTAAGCTAACAATTTGCAAGAGAATCAAGTCCATGGGATTCAACCATGTTAGACTCACATGGCCACTTCTCTTGCTCACCACCAAGGTCGGTTCAACGAAAAATGAGGCCTAAAACAAAATTAAAAAACTTTTAAAAAAATTAATAGTAAATGTTGACAGACCTAAAGCTTAAGCTTTAGTTGTTTTACTCTTGGGTCGACCTTGCTCACCAATGACTCTCTTGTGTTGCTTCTCTCATTTCAAAAAATCTTGGCCTACTTCAATCCATGAATGGTGTCCATGCCATCAACCCATCCATCATCGATATTCCCCTCATCAAAGCTTTCTAGGCATACATATTTTTCATAGTGTATCTTTATATATTTTCTTTATCTTTATTATACAATAAAAGTAAGTAGGTTTGGGGTATTTCAGTCATTTTAATTCTCTCACCCAATTCCAGGGTAAATTTGTAATCATAAATATATGCATTCTTAAATTTTATTTTGCTTATTATCAAGCTTGATTAGTGGAATTAATTAAATTTGGTCATTTCTCATATTCCCTAGAAAGTTTTCTTTGTGATGAAGAAAAGACAAAATCTAAAAGAAGAGGGAAGCAATGGTACTCCACCTTGCATGGTCGTGGAATACCATTGATAAGAGAACAATTAGGATCGTCTTGAAAACGGTATGAAAAGAAAGAAACTTGACCCTAATCGCGACTTGTCGGTAGAACTAAAGTTATCAAAAGGAGCATGACCCTAAGTGCGACCTGCCGGTAAAACCAACACTATCAGTTCTTAACCCAAGAACAAAGGAAAAGTTCTCACAATAGAGAAACTCTTAAATTTTATTAATCTTCAAAATTGGTCAACAAAGTGTTAAAGGAGTCTACTTATACTCCTACTAATAACCCTAATTTAGGCCCAAGACCCAATAACTAATATAATAATTAAAAGACTTTAAAATAACAATAAAAGGTTGTGGCAGCCAATTAGAAGTCTGAAAATAGGCCCAAAATACAATTAAAAATGAAAATAAATCTTATTTTTCAAGTTGGCCTCAAAGCATCTTCATCAATTTGTAGGAGAGTGACCCAATTAGGTGCAACCCTTAATTCACATTGGTCTTCTTTCTCTTTGATCTTTAAAATCAGGCCTTGCAATGCTTGATTCATCCTCTTAGTCTTGGACCTTGTCATAGGACCTCCAATCCCATGTAAAGGATCATTAGACGAGCTGGTTGCACCTCCATCAAAGAGGGAGCAACGGTGCTCCACCTTGCATGGTCGTGGAACACCATAGGAGACAGTAAATTTGCTTGATGATTTTCCGAAGCCCAATATTGATTAATATATGTCGTGGTTTTGTGTGATCAAAAGCTGAAAAAAAAAACCAAAAGGTTTTATACCATACAGTACTCGGCCTAGCCGAATACCAGATATACCCTTAAGACCTTTAAGATATTGAAGCATGATGGCAGTACACAGGTATTCAGCCTAGTCGAATACCTCAGTACTTAAAAGCATTCTCAACCATGTGGAACAAGGACTTAAAGGTACTCAAGTACTCGGCCAAGCCGAATACTCGAGTACCACCACATTTGTACACATATCGTAAACATGTGGCAATGAAATATTCAGGTAATCGGCCTAGTCGAATACCAGATACCGTACAACCACTTTCAACAGAGATATTCGGGTACTTAGCCTAACCGAGTACTTGAACACTTCATATGATAAATAATGATTAAAAGGCATAAGATAAGGTTATTTTAAGAAAGAACTATCAAATATTATCAAGAAGATTCTTAATGATAATTATGAAGATATTACCTAAAATGGTAAAGATGTACAAGGGCCCATAAGGTCCAAAGCCCATTAAGGTATATATAAATAGTTGTGGTAATATCGAGGTAAGACATTGTACATTGAATTAAATACCCATTTATTACTCTTGTTCGAGAATTGACATGAGTATCAGAGTACCTTTGACAAGTACCTCCCATCTCGACAGACGTATACCGAATATCAGAAGAAGAAGAAAACTTGGAGGAAGAAGCAAATTAAGAGAAAATTTTACCTATTTACCCCTATGAAGATACATTTGGCATCCACTGTGGGGCCTAGGTAAAACTCCCATGCGTCCCCAAGAAAAGTATGATAGTGACAACTTGATCTATGGTGGATCCACAACCTATGCAACAACTGACGATCGAGCAACCTCACATGATTCGAACATCCTCCCCCATGTTAGCAACGACCACGAGGAAGCCATTCAAGTTATGAGAGAAGAGATTATCAACATGCACCGAAGGCATGCTGAGGACATAGAGCCATTGTAGCATGAGAATGTTGAATTAAGAAGTAGGCATTAAGCACATCCCTTTCAACATGATGTTCAACAACCGTCCCAGGTGAAAGTATCCAGTATGCCACAAGCTAGCCATATGAAAAGGGACAAATCTGTCTCATTCTGTGAGCACCTTGTTGGCTCCCAGATTTAGGAACCCTTTCATAGTAAGGATTATGGATACTCCATTGCCTCCCACTTGGAAAGGAGTAACCTTGGATAAATATGACAACACCACCGACCTGAATGAATACATTGATATTTATGTCGCTCAAGTGGGACTTTGCACCTTGGATGATGTCGTGTTATGCAAGGTGTTCCCCACATCACTCAAAGGAAAAGCTTTGAGTTGGTTCACTGGACTCCAACGAGATCCATAAACTGTTTTGAGCCCATGAGGTTTGGGCTTCAGTTTGCAACTAGTCAACATCACATGGTGTTGGTTTCCTTAGTAAGTTTGCAACAAGAAAAGAAGGAAACATTACGGTCTTTCATGGAAAGGTTTGGGAAGGTAGCCTTGGATATTCTAAATCTTGACTCGATGGTAGTTATGCACCATTTGGTTACAACATTACAACCAAAACTTTTCATTAATAGCCTTTGCAAAAAGCCGACATCAAACTTGGACAAACTACGGTGTAGAGCAACAAAGTACATCCAATTGGAAGAATTTATTGAGTACAATAGGCAACTGAGGAATAAACCAACTGCCGTGAAGAAGAAGGCAAACAAGGATGTTCACAAACCCAAAGAAAGGCCTCGTGAAGCTTGAGATCCTCGATACAACCATTATACTCCCCCCAATGCCTCCAAAGCTAGGGTGTTTGAACAAGACTTGGCCATTGAAGTTATGGTGATGCTCTGTCCATACACCACCATGGGCCGACCCCTCAAAGCATTGTAGGTATCACAAAAACCGAGGACATTTTGTAAAAGAGTGTACTACCTTAAAAGACAAGATCGAGGATCTTATTAAGAAGGGATGTCTCAAAGACTTCGTATATAAGTCATAATCCTCGCATCATGGTTCCAATCAATACTGAAACTATAACAGGAATTATAGATCAAGTAATGACAAACCTCAACAAGAAGAAAGGCACATGAATCATTCCATAGAGATTGAGGAAAAGGTCGAAGAACCAAGAAGGGTTGTAAACACTATAGCAGAAGGCTTTGCAAGAGGAGGAAGTACTTCCACGGCAAGGAAAAAACATTTGCACAATGTACGATTTGTAAGCTTGGTAGCCATGCGGAATAGAGTATACATGTTAGATATTACCTTCACAGGCGCAGACTTCAAGGGTTTAGACCCTAAGCAAGATGACCCCATGGCGATCACCATCCAAGTAGCAAATTTCCTGGTGAAGAAAACCTTTATAGATAAAGGGATTTCAACAAAAATTTTATTCTGGAATACCTTCAAGCAGCTAGATATTCTAGAATCAACAATTCAGCCTTATGATGACCCCCTTTTCGGATTTGCCGGTGAATGAGTCGCCACCAAAGGTTCTAAAGAACTTATGACAAGGTTTAATACTAAGAGGACCAGGTATAAAGATCTCTTATTAAGTATGTGGTTTTGCATGTCAGTACTTCTTACAACCTTTTGCTTGGCCAACAAGAGATACTAAGACCCTAGGTTGTCAACATGGTAACCCTGGTGGAACAAGACCTAGAATAACCCTTGGATTTAGATCCAAGAACTGAGGAGGACCATAGAGTGAAGCCTAATGAAGAAACCAAACCCCACCCCTTGGGGCACAAAGAAGATTAGGTCATATACATGGGAACTTAGCTAGAAGAAAGGGAACAGCAACTCATAATTCAAGTGTTGAATGCAAATGTAGATTTGTTCATGTGGTCGGTAGCAGGCATGCCAGGGATAGATCCAAACTATCACTATCATAAGCTTTTGGTATGCCGAGAAGCTTAGCCTATAGCCCAAAAGAAAAGGAAGGTTGGAAAAGAAAGGTAGATTGTTTTCCAAGACATGGCTGGGAAGTTGTTGTTAGCTCAATTCATTTGAGAGGTGCACTATACCACTTGGCTATCCAATGTGGTGATGGTTAGAAAGGCAAACGACAGGTGGAGAATGTGTACTAATTACACTAACCTCAACAAAGCATGCCCCAAGGATGCATATCCCTTACCTATTATTGACCGACTAGTAGATGGAGCAGCAAGACATCAGATTCTCAGCTTCTTAGATGTTTATTTCCGGTACAAGATTTTCATGCATCCACGGGATGAAGAGATAATAGCCTTCATAACCGAATCAACCAATTATTGTTTCCAGCTCATGCCTTTCAACCTGAAAAATGCAGGAGCCATATACCAACATCTCACGGACAAGATCTTTAAAGATCAGATTAGTAAAAGCATGGAGGTGTATGTTGACGACATGGTCATTAAGTCTAAAAGTGTTGAACCTTATACTCAAAACCTACAAGATATTTTTTCACAAATTCAAAAATATAATATGAGGCTAAACCCTGAGAAATGCGTATTTGGGTATGAGGAGGCAGGCTTTTGGGTTTCATGCTTTCTCACCAAGGAATACAAGCAAATCTCGATAAGTGTCAAGTTGTGATTGATGTGCAAAGCCCCAGGGCCCTTAAGGAAATAAAAAAGCTCATAGGCCGAATAGCTTCTTTGATAAGATTATTACCTTGGATAGTTGAAAAGCTTAAGCCAATCATGAATTTGTTGAAGAAAACCAAAACATTTAGATGGGATCAAGAATGTGAAAAGGTTTTTAAGAACCTGAAACTAACACTGGCAACACCTTTGGGGTTGGCCAAACTAGACGCACAGAAGAAGTTGATCATATACTTATCGATCTTCGATGAAGCTGTAAGTGTTGTAACCATTCAAGAACAAAAGGGGAACTAGTATCCAATATACTTTGTTAGTTGAATTCTACACGAAGTATAAACCATATATCAATTGATTGGAAAAGTGCCCTTAGCACTAGCCAACGATGCTTAATGTTTTAGGCAATATTTCCAGAGCCATCAAGTGGTGGCCATAATTGATTGTCCAATTGCAAAAGTATTGCGCAAACCTGAGCTAGTAGGGAGAATGATGGCTTAGTTAATTGAGTTATCAGAGTTTGATATCCGATATGAACCTAGGGGATCGATTAAAGCCCAACATTTAGCATACTTTCTCAATGAGTTGCACCCTATCGACCATTTTGACAACCAATGGTGGACATTGCATGTAGATAGATCCTCCAACAAACAAGGGTGTAGAGCTAGAGTCCTCTTAGAAGGACCAAATCAAGTCATCCTGGAACAATTCCTTAAGTTTGAATTCAAGGCATCTAACAATCAAGCTGAATACGAGGCATTTTTAGTAGGTTCAAGACTTGCAAAAGAGGTCAACACAAAATGGTTAAAGTGTTGGAGTGATTCTAAGGTTACCTCCGACCAGATAAATAGAGAGTATCAAGTTAAAGAACCTCAACTTCTGAAGTACTACCATGCCTTCATGAGATTGAAATATGATTTTGAAGAAGTTCAAGTGAAGCACATTGATAGAGACCATACGACAGAGCTGACAGGTTAGCACAGTTAGCAAGTGACCAAAACTGGGACAATTAAGAACTTTCATACAAAAGACTCTGCCAGAACCAAGCATAGACTCAGAAGAGTGCATGAACATATCCTTGGAAGGAGAAGATTGGAGAAGTAGTATAGTAGAAAATTTGACCAAAGGGATAGCTCCTAAAAACCCTCTAGAAGCTAAGGTCCTAAGGATGAAAGCAAATTGTTATACAATCATAGCTATCACCTATACAAGAGGGGATTTGCAGTACCCCTCCTTAAGTGCCTTTGTCAAGATCAAGCCAACTACATCATAAGGGAGTTACATGAAGGTGTCTGTAGGGTACACTCTAGGAGCCGAACAATGGCAACTTGTGTGATCAGAGCAAGGTACTACTGGTTTACAATAAAAATTAAGTGTGTCACATTTGTCAAAAAAATGCATGCCCATAATGTGATAACCTCACACATTAATCGACCGAGGGATTACACGTCTTAACATCTTCCAGGCCCTTCACTATGTGGGGAATGGATCTACTCTAACCATTTCCAATAGCCAAAGGGCAATGCAAGCATCTACTGTTGTAGTTGATTACTTCACGAAGTGGATAGAGGTCGAGTCTCTAACGAAAATCACAACTTAGAATATGTAGAAATTCTTACGAAGAAACATAGTTAGAAGGTTTAGCATCCCATACACAATCATAATAGATAATGGGTTACAATTCACTAATACAAAACTGAATAATTTCATGAAGGGCCTAAACATTACCCATCAAGTCACTTTAGTAGAACACCCCAAACAAACGGACAGGCCGACTCAGTAAATAAAGCTATATTGGCATAACTAAAGAAGAAGTTTGACAAAGCTAAAGGAAGATGGACCAAGAACCTGCTAGAGGTCTTATGGGGAGTCAAATGTATGTCTCTATCAACAATAGGAGAGACCCCATTCAGGTCAGTCTATGGAACCGATGCTTTGGTACCAACTGAGATTGGAGAGCCCTCTTTCCGGTAGCAACACTATGATGAAGCCAGCAACATAGAAAACATGATGGTCGAACTTGACCTTGTCCAAGAAACTTGTGGCCAAGCAAAAATAGTAGTCATAGCATGCAAGCTAAGAATGACCATGAGGTTCAACACTAAGCTAAGACCAATATAATTTTAGAACGAGACTTGGTCTAAAAGGCACAAGGAGATCCGAGAAAATATTCTCAAGAAGGCAAGCTAGTAGCTAACTGGGTCGGACCCTTTAGAATCTGATAGAACCTTAAGAATAGTGCAAACAAGTTAGAATAACTCTACGGCAAGATCATACCACGCACCTGGAATTCCACCCATTTAAAGTTTTACTACAGTTAAACAAATGTATTCAAGGGGTACTATTTTTCCTTACTCTACTTTTTTCCTATAAGAATGTGAAAGAGTTTTTTTAGAAGGTTTTAACGAGACCTCTACGTTTCTTATATGAATATTCAAAAGCATTTTATGAATTCCTTTCCGAGTACACCTACTCGGCCAACAACGCGTTTTCCAACTTTCAAAAAGGTTTCCTTCCTGAGTACTCCTACTCGGCTAGGGAAGTACCTTCAATTCCCTCCCAAGTACTCCTACTCGACTAAGGAAGTACCTTCAAAAAGGTTTTCCTCCCGAGTTCCCCTACTCAACCAAGGGAGTACCTTTAAAAGGGTTTCCCTCCTGAGTATTTATACCCGACTAAGGAAGTACCTTAAAAAAGATTTCCCTACCGAGTGCCCCTACCTGTCTAAGGAATTACCTTAAAAAAGGTTCACTTCACAAACATATCTACCCAACCTTGAATTTGTCAAACAAAACTTGATATTTTCATTATTAATTCTAGTCGGCCAAAAGGTGACCTTGTAAAAGCACATAATTAACATTTTCAATCTACTCAGCAAAATGAAAACACAAGAAAATTACTTCATTAATTAAGAAAGGCAAGTATACGAGACAAAACAAAAAATCCTAAACAACCAACATAAGTAAAACAACAAATCCTACAAAGGAATAAAGATTAGGTATCATTTACTTCATCTTCATCTTGATTCCTAGTATCATCCTCGCCAGTATCAACATTGGTCATGATAGTATCGACCAGAGGAGTAACAAGACACCTAGAGTTGACATTCAGGAATTCCTAGGAGTCTTCTTAGGGATGTCTTGAATTGAAGCCAGATTCCCCCTCGTAAAATCATATGTTGGGCAACGACAGCAACCCTCGACTCTAACTCTGAATACAGGGCCCAATTTGAAGTCACATCAGTATTTTGCAAAATGTCTTTGCCATAGTCAATAACAACACTACTCGACATCAAGTTTTGAGGATGATAGGTGGAGTTGAAAAACTCCTTCCCTGGCACCAAAGTAAAGGCTTCAAGAGTGCCAAAAGGAGGAGTGTTACAATGATGAAGAGTCTGTTATTGCAATTTTTTGGGACAATCTTCCTCCTTGGTACCTCTCTTGGCTTTTTTCTTTTTGTTCTTATCCCCAGGTAGCACAATGTCCTGAGGAGTTGGACGAAGAGGAGAAGTCCGAATAATAGAAGCAATGATTGTAACATTCGCAACCATAACACCAACTTCTTGGCAGACGACAACAAAGTCCAACGATTCCATTCCAATCGAACAATGGATATATGAAATACAAATAGTTTAAGTTAAGAAGCCGACAACTAATTAATAAAAGTATAAAAAGAAAGAGCTTACCTCTCAAGTCTTTTAAAATAGTAGGATGTTGGATCAAGTGGCCTCGGAATAATTAAGAAGGGGGGGTTGAATTAATTATTAGTGAACCTTTACTAATTAAAAAAAACTTATCCTTCTTAATGTTACTAGATTCAATTAGGCTTTTACTACAAAGTTAAAAAAGTAAAGAACATAAATAGAAACTTAACCAAAAGTAAAAGAGATAATTAAAATGCACAATAGAAATTAAAGAGTGTAGGAAAGAAGAAGACAAACACAAGAATTTTATACTGGTTCGGCAACAACTCGTGCCTACATCCAGTCCCCAAGCAACCTGTGGTCCTTGAGATTTCTTTTAACCTTGTAAAAACCTTTACAAGCAAAGATCCACAAGGGTTGTACCCTCTCTTGTTCTCTTTGAACAACCAAGTGGATGTACCCTCCACTCGAACTGATCCACAATAGAGGTATCCTCTCTTGTTCTCAGTTACAACAACATAAGTAGATGTACCCTCTATTTGTACCACAAAGAATGTACCCTCTAATGTGTTCAGACAAAGTTCTCAGGCGATTAGTCCTTTGAAACTTTGTGAAGGGGAAACAAAAGATATCTCAGGCGGTTAGTCCTTTGAAATCTTTTGTTTAAGGGAAAGGTAAGAATCAAAAGAATTCTCAGACTGTGTCATTTTGAATTCTTTGAAAAGGGAGAAGGGAGACACAAAAGAATTCAGGCGGTTAGTCCTTTGTTCTTTTGGAAAAAGGGGAAGAGAGACACAAAAAGAATTCAGGCGGTTAGTCCTTGTCGAATTCTTTTTGGCAAAGGGAGAAGAGAATGAAAAAGATGAATAGCACACTTTTGTTTTCTGTGAAAGAACAAGGTTTGGAAACCAGAAAACTTAGAAAGCTTTTGGTAAAAGAAGAAGAAGAAGAAGAAGTTCAAGAAGATGTTCAAAAAGTTGTGTAAAAGGTTATATCTTGTTTTTTTAAAATGTAAGTCAAGGTCTTGCTTTTATAAACTCTTCATGTCTGGTCAAGAAAACCATTGGAAGAGTTATAACCTTGAGAAAATCTTGAGAAAACCATTGGAAGAGTTGCATCTCTTGATTTTTATTCAAAACTTGCCACTGGTAATCGATTACCAAAACCATGTAATTGATTACATAAAGCATTTTATGAAAAGATGTGACTCTTCACAATTGAATTTGAATTTCAACGTTCAGATACACTGGTAATCGATTACCAATATATTGTAATCGATTACACCATTTAAAAAACAATTGGAATGTTGCAAATTCAGTTAAAAGCTTTTGAAATCAAACTTTGTCACTGGTAATCGATTACAGGAAACTGGTAATCGATTACCAAAGAGTAAAAACTCTGGTAACTTAGAAAATTTTGAGAAAAACTCTTTTGAAAAACAAAATTGTGCTATGTTTGTTTTTTGAAAAATCTTTTCAATACTTCCCTTGTGAAGTCTTCTTGATTTCTTCTCTTGAATCTTGAAATCAAACTTCTCTTGATTCTTGAATCTTCTTGATTTCTTCTCATGAAACTTGAAATTAATCTTGATCTTGAACTTGTTGACTCAATCTTGAAATCATTCTTTGGGATTTTTGTCATCATCTTTGTCATCATCAAAACTACTTGAATCAACTTGATTCATCATCATGAAGCTTGCTTCTACATAGGAGACTTGAAAAAGGCAACAATGGGCTTAGCTGGCAACCTGCGAAGGAGCCGCTCCAGAATAGTCAAATTATGCATCTCGATTTCTGTCAAATATTCCAAAGGAAAGTCATCATACCTCATCGGCACTTGTTGCCAATAAAGGGGAAACAGGGGGTCCCCTTATGAATTGTAGAAAAAATTATCACCCAACCCAGGAATGATAACTACCTTAAAAAAACCTACTTTAAAGTTCTTATAAGAAGAAATAAAAGGCCTAAAAAAAGGGGTCTATCTTGATGGCAAATCAATGATAGACATCGAGCTTTATCAGTTGGTCATGTTCAAAAATAATGAAGAAACAAAATGGAAGTCAGCTTAAATCGAAAAAACCTACACAAAGCACGAAAAGCCTGAATAGTCGCCCACCCATTAGGGTGTAGTTGAGAAGGTGCAACATTGAGTATTCAATGTATGTTCATGGTAAAATCATCGAACGACTATTCCGCATAAAGATCATGAAAGATGCAATCATAGACATAGAAGAAATCACACACAGGAGGAGCTTTAGAAGTGTTACCAGTATTCAATTCATCCTTCCCCAGGAAAACCTAATTTGGCTTCACGTAGGCATTGTTACAACAACATCGGAGGTGAAAAAGGTTGAAGTCCTCATCCACAAAAGAACACCCAGTGACATAGTTAATAAAGTGGAGAACGTTGAGCTTATCAGAATAACGGGAATCAAAAGATCCCACCTCACCATCCACCTAGGTGTACCTGGGAAGCATTATAGGAGGCGGCTTCTCCCTTTAAACTCATAGTTGGCGCTTCTTATGAAGATGAGTATCTACATTGTCACTAAATGATGCCTCAGTAGTAACCCTTTCACCAGTAGCTACCTCCTCAGACTCACCAATCCCTTATTTAGGTTGAGGTTGGCTTAGGTCCTCGTCATCCAAAGACGAGAAGTTCAAAGATGTGGACACATCCACAACATTTATCACTGGTTGCCCCTACGTTCCCAGTGATCCCCCTATGTTGTCGATATTTGGATCAGAAATCATACTCAAAAATAAAAGCGTACCTAAAATGAGTCTTCGGTGCAAAAGTTGCAATGTTAGTAGATGGTATTCGGGGCATAGCAAAATCAAATCTCTAAGTGTAAAACCAAAAAAGAAGGAAGAACCCCTTTATATACAAGAAGCCTAAGATGGTTGAAAGGGAGCCCATTTAATCATGACCATCAAATTCAATCTTGTCAAAGAATGTGAAACGATTGATCAAAATTCATAAATCATAATGGTTACATAGAAGCTCAACTATCGCATTTAAACCTACCATGAATTTCAAAAGCAAACAGACAATTGGAATCCACTAAGCCTTCTTCGTCCACTATGTTTCTCAAGGCTTGGGGGGCTTGTATACCGTATGGATACTCGACCTAGCTGAATACCAGATATACCCTCAAGATCTTTAAGATATTGAAGCATGATGGTAGTATACACGTATTCAGCCTAGCTAAATACCCTAGTACTTAAAGCATTCTCAGCCATGAGGAGCAAGGACTTAAAGGTACTTGAGTACGCAGTCATGCCAAATACTCGAGTACCACAACATCCGTACAGATCTCGTAAACATGTGGCAATAAAGTATTCGGGTATTCAGCCTCGTCGAATACACGATATCTTACAACCACTTTCAACAAAGATATTCAGGTACTCGACCTAACTGAGTACTTGAATACCTTGAGTACCACATATCCCCCCTAAGAGAGTTTGGATGCTCGATCCAGCCAGGTACCTGAACACTTCAAATGATAAATAATGATTAAAAGGCATGAGATAAGGTTATTTTAAGAAAGAACTATTAAAGATTATCAAGAAGATCCTTAACGATAATTATGAAGATATTACCTAAAATGGTAAAGATTTACAAGGGCCCATAAGGTCAAAATCCCATTAAGATATATATAAATAGTTGTGGGAATATCAAGGTAAAACATTGTACATTGAATTAAATAATCATTTATTATTCTCGTCCGAGAACCGACTTAAGCGTCGGAGTACTTTTGACAAGTATCCAGTCCTCCCATCTTGATGGACGTATACCAAATATCAAAAGAATACTTGGAGGAAGAAGAAAATTAGGAGAAAAGATTACTTGTTTACCCCTGTGCAGGTATAGGTTCAATTCTCTTCCCAAAACAAGTTTTACATTTTTTTTTCTTTTCTACATTTTTTTCTTTTTCAATTATGTCCTATAATTTTGCGACTGTTTGCTTTTTCTTTGTAAGGGGTTTGAGTACAAACCCAAAGCATATTCTTCAATTGATTGTTTGTAGAAGTTTTCCTTTTTTATCTATGTTTTTATGGGAATTTTAATAGTAGGAATCAGAATCAGGATAGTGACGATGTTTTTCTTCTTCTTTGTTATGTGTTTTTCTTTCCGCGTGAAATTAATTAAATTGGAAGACTTAGAAAGGACAAAAGGTTTGACAATAGTGAATAAAAAAGATGTTATCCTTGTATTTGAATTCTAACTTCTCAAATAGAAATCTTATTTGTTTTCTACCTCAAGGTCTGCGGGTTCCGAATCTTTTTCAAAAAAAATTATTCTTCATTTCATTTTATCTGTAAAAACTTAAATTTTTGTCAACTTTTTTCTTCATTTTGTTTTCATATACTCTTCGATTAGGCTGATTTGGATTTTTGTTATCAGTCTTGAAGCTGTTTTGGTGCGTTGTCATCAGTTTGGAGGCTTTTGGTCACTCACACAACTAAAAAGTTGTGCGTGACTGCATTTGGTGTGTTTCTTTTATTGGGTGTTTGTTACTTATAGTATTTGACAAACAATGAAAGCAGTGCAGATTTAGTATGACTTTTTAACATGTGTTTAAACTTTGAATCAATGGGGATGTGTAATAAAATTATGGTGTTGGATCTACCATAATAAATCCTAAGAATTTAAACAAACATAAAAAATGGGTTTCAGTGTATTCCGTTAGAATCAAGAGATATAATTCAGGTGATTGAACACTGTTAGTATTATAAACCTTTAATATTGTGTTTAATTTCTATGAATAAAAAAATGTTTTGTTAGAAAAATCAAATTTCTGCAAGCATACGGGGATAAGAAGGTTGAAAAGGATAATTATCTTGATTTTTCCAGCTCTGCACTTAAGATTGAGACCTTTGGCAGTAGTACAGAACATGCAGGATCAAATACCTATACTGTATCATGCATATAAATTTTTTTCTGTAGTTATTCTGAATAGTTTTCACCATGGAAATGTTTAACATGATCAAAAGGTGTTTTTTTATGGATAGCAAAGCGATAGTTTGATATTATCTCAGAATCTAGATTAGTTGGCGTTTCTTTAGAGGGAAGATAGAATAGCTGCAAATCATGTGTCAAACCGATTTGGAATATTTTCATCCCTGATAGCCAATGCTATCTATCCTATATTTATGCATATATTTTACTCAATTTACTAGGTATCCTTTTAACCTTAATAATATTATATTATTAACGTAGTATCAATATGCTAATCATTATAATTAATATGTGAAATCTTAATAAATTATATAAAGGAGTTATATCACTTTATTCATAATTTATATATATTTAAATCTTATATATTAAATTATGACTTAAATATGTTTAAGGTTTCTAATAAATGATTGGATCCCTTATAAATTTTTTTGTTATGTTGACTTTTTATACATAGATACATTGAAACTTTTATTTTAAATTTTTTTCATTAATTAAGTAATGATATGTCACATCATCACTTAGGTGACGACAAACACTCAAAATAAAAATTTAATATATTAAGTACTCAAAACAAAAAAAAAACAATTATTAAAGATTCAAAATAAAATTCGACCATTTATTAATTAGGAAACTTCAACATAATTAAGCATTAAATAATTTAGTATATACATTAATGAAAATTAATTGATTTAATAATATATTGAATCATCTCTTTAGAACTGCTAATTGTTTCTTTGTTTTTGGTTGCTTTTATTATTCACTGATAAAAAAAACATTAAACTAAATAAATGTTTGTATTCAATATATAATAAAGAGAATTATTTGATATCTTATTTTTTGAAGTAATTGAGGATGAGAATTTTTTTCACTCAAAATTCATAAGCCATGTGACTACATAAAATATAACATAATTATGGTAACTAAAATGAATACAGCAAGTATATATGTGCTATCTTTAGTAAGATTTTAAGGAGTTTATAAGTTCATTACACTAATTTATATGTTTTTTTTATTAAACTAAACTTGTTTGTTTCACGAGTTTATTTTACTAGCTTATTAAAATAAGTTTGAAATAATTTAAGAAAAATAAATTAGCTTAATTATAAGTAACTAGTTTTTTCTTCTCCTTCTCAATTTTATTCTTATTACTATTTTATTTGAAATTTCATTTACCCTTTTATTCAATTTAAAAACCTTTTTTATATTTTGTTTTAGAACATTATTATTAATAAGTATTTAAATGCTAGAAAATAATTTTAAACAATATAATTATAATAAATTTTATTTAATTTAATTTTACTTTTCCATAAAAAATGAAAATATTACTTTTACCATTTTTTTATAATACAAAATTTTAAAAAATATTATCCTACTTTTAAGATAATAAATTATTAGAAATAAAATTCAAATATTAGAAATATTAAATATGTATTTTTACGTCATTTTTCATTTATCATATAACTTATCACCAATTAATCTTATCAAATTCTTTTAATTAAATCAATTTGTTTATAAGGTTTCTACTTTTTAATTCCTGACTTGTAACTTATAAGCTTTCACTTATAAACTAGTTTTAATATATATATTAAATCAATCAAATTAATAAAATTAAAAGTGATAAATAAAATAAGAAAAATACATGATTACGGTAACTTAGTGAATACCGCAGTTATACATTTTTATTTTAGTGTAGAATACAATTTCTTATATGTATGTTAGAATCTAATCAAAAGTAAGGTCTGTTTTTTTATATATAAAAAATTGAAAATAGTTTCAATTAAATTAGTAATTTTAAATTGGCTTAAGTATATTATTATGCTTGCAATTTAACATTTTTTTATTTTCATTCTTGCAAAAAAAAAAATTATTTGTGTTATGTTTGTTTTTTGTTCTTAAAGTGCTTTAGATAGTATTTTGAATAGTAAAAAAATATTTTGAACAGTGAAAAACGTCATTTAAAGCACTTTAAGGATGAATAAAAAAACAAACACATTTTGCAATTACTAAAACGAAAAAAATAATTTGCAAGGACAAAAATGAAAAAAAAATGCTAAATTGCATAGAGCAAAAATGTATTTAAGCTTTTTAAATTTATTAACTTTGCCCATTCATAAAACCTTGGACTGTACTCAGGATCTTCCAAGACAATGTTCTTAGTGCAAAAGGTTTCTTCAATCTTTGTACAATCCTAAGGAAGAACAACACTTATGGAGTGGAGAAGGGCATCTCAAGAGGTTCTATTTCTCCAGATGATAGAACCAAGTGGATAGATCTTCCTTAAAGTTGGCCTATGATCAAAGATCAAACCGTTTTGATTTAGAGAAACAATGTTTATGATAGGAAAATCTTTGAGCTCTCTAGTTCTCTTTCGCCATAGACTTCTTCCTCATGGAGTGTTTCCCTTGAAGTATAGTTGAAGGGATCAATCCTAGGAAACCCTCCTTCTAGAGCTTCACTAAATCATGTTTTTCAAGAGCAGCTTGCTGCATCTCATGGAGCATTTCCCTTGAAGCATAGTTGAAGGGATCAAGCCCTAGGAAACCCTCATTTTAGAGCTTCACTAAATCAAGCTTTTCAAGAGCAGCTTGCTGCATCTCAAGGTGGACGATGTGAGAGCCAACATCTCATTTCTCCTTCCAGACTCTGTTGCAAGTTTGCCACTCCTATACTCGATGACCTCTAATGCTAGGAAGAAATCTTACATTAACATCAGGCTCAGGTGGTGCAATCTATGGAGGTGGAGGCAAAGACCTTGAAGGAAGTTGCCATTTTGTAAGTTGTTATTTGTCTCTTCTCATCAGCTGACGATCAATTTTAGGAAAAAGATCTGTTAGTCTAATAGGCTCTTCAATCATGTGAATAACTTTCCTTCTTTCCAGACGTTCCTTCATTTCTTCTACACTAATAGACGCTGGTGTCCCATAGATGCTCTCCAAACATCCAATTTTGTCTTCATCTATTTCCTCAAACAAAACAGCATTTACAACTTGTTCATCGACTTCAGACACATGCCTTGGTCTTGCTAGCGCAACACCAAGATTTTTTTCTACAATATCATCCTTATACTCTTTTAAGGAGGCTTCAATGATAGACTAGAGCATAACTTCTTCACAGGCTTCTCTTTCCTCAGGCTCCATATCTTCATCCACCATTGCAGTCTACAGTTCAACTTGTCTTTTAGGTACATACAAAGACATGAGAGCAGTTTCTTGCTCTTTTGCACTTGAATTCTCTTAAGCTCTTCAAGTTTAGCTCTTTTAACTTCATCTTCAGAGTGGGCTATGACAAATGATAAACCATAATTTGAGTGATATTTTATGTGAGTTTTCATTCTATTTTATGTACCTTCTTGGAAGAACTTATGTTTGGACATTTGTATTTACCTTGTAGAAGTACAATCGCTCAATAAAGTGGAAAAGTTGAAAAATGCACAATTTCATGAAAATCTAATGCTAATTTCCCTTGATAAAGGTCATAGTACATTGACCACAATCGTGGTCAACCAAGAAGGTCATGGGCAATCATAAGGGCCCTCGTCATTTCACAACATCCCAAGCTTTAGCGTCAGGATTTCGATAACGATTGCGGTGGATATCAACATGATAGTAATGAGTTTAATTAAGGTAAATTATCTTTAGGCATCTAATTAAAGTAATTATCTTTAGGGATCTAATAATAGTATTTATCTATAGTACACCTAATTAAAGTAATTATCTTTAGAGATCATATTAGAATATCTATCTATAGTGTGCCTAATTAAAGTAATTATCTTTAGGAGTCTATAAATGAGATGCTGAAGTTTGTACTTGGGAATTTGAAATTCATTATAAATTTTACAAACATCAAGAGATTTTGAGAAGAGAACTACTCCGAGAACAATTGGGGTCTGAACTTGTAAGGGTTTTTTATCTCTTTAATTTCTAAAGCAATATTGTATGTTATTTAGTTATTCTATGACCATGATTAGCTAAACCCCTTAGAACTTGGATTGTGATATAGATGTACCCATGTACTCTAGTTCCTCTTTTTAATAAAGTTCTTCGATGTTATTCAATTAATTGTATCTTTTTGTCACTTTCACTTCTATATTGAAATTGATCACTCAAATTATTAGTTGATTGTGTGTTTATGATCATCTTATCGTAATTAATTGACCTATAGAATGATAGGATTCATAAAGCTTGCACGACCAAACTGATGGCATGAATCATTTTTTAATAACTTATCTATTATTCATCCTTAACCCTAAGTTAAATCCCAAATGACCATTGCAGGATTTGTAACACCCTGAGATGTTATTAATTATAAATCGATGTTTAATTGTGTTTAGCTTGTTGTTTGAATATATGTTTGACTTGAATGATTTGAAATATGACTTGAATTAGTCATGTGTGAATTTCTTGATGTGGATGTTGAATTATGTGGAGTTTTGTTGAGCGAAGTTGAAATTATGAGATTTTAGATTTTACCAAAACCTAGTTCCGTGAAATCGCGATACCGGATTCGTTAACCGTTGGATCATCTTCAAATTTTGTTTGGATCTTTCTAGGATATGTTTCTACATTCTGACTGTTGGAATTTTGAAAATAATAACTTTTGGTCTTCCGCTAAGCAAGAATGGTGCGCTAAGCGCAATTCCAACCGAGGGGAATTGCGCTGAGTGGCCCAAAGGTGCGCTAAGAGAGCCCTAGTGTAGAGGGGGTTGTGCTAAGCCTAAATTCTTGTGCTAAGCGCATGAAGTGGACTTCGGCTTAGCGCAACAGTCCTGCTAAGCGAAAGTTACAGGTTATAAATACGTCCTCAGCATGAAAAACACGATTTTCACTCTCCTCTTCTCCAAAAACGCCACCCAAACCCTAAAACCTCATTTTTCACCACCCAAGACCACTGGTGGCCGCCGTTGCTTGCCGTTGGACCCCAACACCAAGAGGAACACTTTAATCGGAGCGAAATCCTCAGAATCCTCCTCAAAGATTCGATGGAGAAAATCCCTCAATCCTTCATTTCAAAGTTTCTCTGAGGTAATCTTGACTTCTAAGCCTTCTCCTAGCTAGTTTGAGTTCCTCTTAGTGTCTCTTATGTGTTGGGTATTGTAATAGGGTGTTTTTACACTTCCTTTGAAAAACCCTAGAGAATGAGACATTGTAAAAGTTATCTTTTTATAACATTGAGGTTATTTTTGCGACATTCATTGAACCTTGGTTACATTGGCATGATTGGAATTTCAAAATGATGTTTCCATTTGTAGAATCCGAAACACCCCTCAGCCCTTTATGTTTTGACAGGGGTATTTGACCCCGAATGTTACCTTTGACCTTGTTTTTGAAATCCATATTAAATTCCTTTCATTTTGGCATAATAGAGACTTGCGTTGGATCAACAAGCGCGAACGAGAGAGGGACCTCTAAGTGATGCAAAGAGGAACTGACGGGGAGCTCACGATAGGTGGGGGGAGTTATTATAAAATTTACCGTTTTGACACCATAGTTAGGGTCAAGGAACCTAACTATGAGAATATCTGTCTGTCCCTGCTGCATGCTGATTTTCTTTCAAGAAAACTACATTTTTAACTAATGGGATGTGATACATTTGGTATTGATGTGAATGTTGGTTTTCAAGAAAAACTATGTTTTTAACGAATAGGATGCGATATATTTATTGTTGATGAATAACATTATTGTTTATTAAGCTTGTGTTGTTTGAAAACCTGAGGAGTATGAACCTCATGCATGAAAAATATATTTATATGCGGAATGCGACTTATTGTTGATGTTGCTATTGGTGACTTTAATTGATATGTGGTGATGTTGATATTTACAATGATATTGATTTGAGATGACGTTGTTAATGGTGATCATGTCAACATGAATTGATGTTATTATTGATGGTTATGTCAATATGGAATGAGGTTGTTGTGGTTATTGGTGATGTCATTGAAATGGAATGATGTTTATGTTGAGAAAGACATTGAAATGGAATGTTGATGATATTGGAAATGCATTGACAGGTGCATGTTGGGTATGTTCATGGGGGGGTGCATTGGCCTTGTCGGATGTTCTTTTTGTGGGAAAATAAAGTGGTTAAAGAATCTAAGCATTTCCAAGGGGATTCTTAGGAGCTTTAATTCATCCATGGTCATTGTACTTGATGGTGCCCACGTTCATACGTCGTATGTTGTGTATGTCCATGAGGGGTGCATTGACCTTGTCGGACGTCCCTTGTGTGGGAAACTAAAGTGGTTAAAGAATCTAAGCATTTTTGAGGGGATGCTTAGGAGCTTTAATTCATCCATGGTCATTGTACTTGATGGTGCTCATGTTTCATACCTCATATGACATGGGAAATAGTATAAACTGTGGCAGTATGTACTTTGTACTAGGGGGTGTGTCACCTGGTAGGGAACTCCTTGTGCCCCCAGGTTGATCACCTAGGGGGGAGTTACGGTGCACGACTGGGTGGCCTCGACAAATACTACATGGTTTCCTAAGTGAGGTGTCGTGTAGACACGCTTAGGGCTATTTCCTTGGTATTGGATACGGTACGTACCGCATTGCATCTGAGAGTTGAGGTCAGGTGCATGCATCATTCTGAGCATTCTTGATTGGATCCATGGATGGATGATGAATAATTATTGAATGTGTCTGATGAATAATTGTTGAATGTGATTGTTGAATAATGAATGTTATGTAAGCTCATGATGTTTGCTTATGTTTTCTTGCTAAATGTGATTATTTGGTTTTAGCATTGGTTCTTTTTATAATGAACTCACCCTTGCAATTTTGTATCGTGTGGTTGATACCTGTGATGATTGCGAACCTTGTTCGTAGGAGCAGAATGACAGCAGTAGGGTGCAGGAAGTGAGATTCTATTGAGGAGCCGCCAAGCCAACATGATGACGTTGGGATTATTTTGGAAGAGAGTTGTGTTTTGTTAATCAACTCCTCCATAGTTGGTTCATGATTTCTTTTCTTGGATTAAAGATGTAAATCACAGATTTAATTATATGTTCGAACTCATTTAATCTTCATTATGTGTATGATGTGTACTGAACTACTATATTAATATTCATGTATTCGGTTAAACATTGGTGCGTGTTTGGGGACATATATATATATATATATTTGTGAAATTCAAATTTACTACGATTTTCATAAGCAAGTTTATGGAGTTTTCATAAAAGAAAGAAAAAGAATTTAATTTCTTGAGTTATTAGAGTGGTGATATTGTAGCGACGAGGCGGGTCGTTATAGGATTGATTTAGGGGGAAGACTTGATGCAATCCTACCTCCCAAGAGCATTGGATAGAAGACTCCAAGAAGATTGGACCGGAGAAGGCCCTAGGGTTCTCATGAGCCTTAGGGTAGATTTTGTTGGGTCAAGTGGCCTCAGAATAATTAAGAAGGGGGTTGAATTAATTATTCCTAAACCTTTACTAATTAAAAATTTACTCTTCTAAGGCTTTTACTTATGTTGTTAAGAGAATAAGGAGTAGAAGAGAAACTTAACCAAAAGTAAAAGCGGAAATTAAAATGCACAACGGAAAGTAAAAGAGTAGGGAAGAAGGAGACAAACACACAAGAGTTTTTATACTGGTTCGGCAACAACCCGTGCCTACATCCAGTCCCCAAGCGACCTGCGGTCCTTGAGATTTCTTTCAACCTTGTAAAAATCCTTTTACAAGAAAAGATCCACAAGGGATGTACCCTCCCTTGTTCTCTTTGAACCTAGTGGATGTACCCTCCACTAGAACTGATCCACAAGAAATGTACCCTCTCTTGTTCGCAGTCAAACCCAAGTAGATGTACCCTCTACTTGTACCACAAAGGATGTACCCTCCAATGTGTTAAGACAAAGATCTCAGGCGGTTAAACCTTTGATACTTTGTGAATGGGGATACAAAAGAATTCTCAGGCTATTAGTCCTTTGAACACTTTTGTATAAGGGAAATGGAAGAATCAAAAGAATTCTCAGACTGTGTTATTCTGAATTCTTTGACAAGGGAGAAGGGAGACACAAAAGAATTCAGGTGGTTAGTCCTTTGTTCTTTTGGAAAAGGGAGAAGGAGAAAAGAGACACAAAAAGAATTCAGTCGGTTAGTCCTTGGCGAATTCTTTTTGGCAAAGGGAGAAGAGATGAAAAGAATGAATAGCACAAGTTTTCAAGGTTTAGAAAACCAGAAAACTTTGGAAAGCTTTTGGCACAAAGAAGAAGAAGAAGTTCAAATAGATTCAAGGCTTGTAAAGGATTGTATAAGATTAATTGGATTGATAGAAAGATTCATTTTCAAATGCAAAACAAAGCCTTGCTTTTATAGACTCTTCAAGTCTAGTCAAGAGAACCATTTAGAAGAGTTATGACTTTTAGAAAAACTTAAAACCAATTTGAAAAAGTCAAAAACCATTTGAAGAGTTACATCTTTTGATTTACTCAGAAACAATCGCTGGTAATCGATTACCAAATCAGTGTAATCGATTACACAAAGCTTTTATGTGAAAGGATGTGACTCTTCACATTTGAATTTGAATTTTAACGTTCAAAGGCACTGGTAATCGATTACCAAAACATTGTAATCGATTACAGCTTTTTGAAATCAATTGGAACATTGTAAATTCAGTTGAAAACTTTTTCAAATCCATTTTGCGACTGGTAATCGATTACAATAATCTGGTAATCGAGTACCAGAGAGTAAAAACTCTTTGGTAAACATGTTTTGAGAAAAATTCATGTGCTACTCAGTTTTTGAAAAAACCTTTTCATACTTATCTTGATTAAGTCTTCTCTTGATTCTTGAATCTTGATCTTGATTCTTGAAAGCTTGATCCTTGAATCTTGATTCTTGATCCTTGAAATCAACTTTCCTCTTGAATCTTGAAGTGTTCTTCAACTTTCCTCTTGAATCTTGAACTCATTCTTTGATTGACCTTTGAGCTTTTTGTCATCACCTTTGTCATCATCTTTGTTATCATCAAAACATCTTTGAATCAATCTTGATTCATCATGAAGCTTTGCTTCTACAGATTTTGGGTTTGTGGGCTAAGTATGAGTCAACTTATCTTTGTACATATTAAATTAGGGTTTCATAGTGAAGGGAGGATACCCTAATAATGTAGGATTTTTTAGCCCTTGTATTTTAGGGCACCTAGACTAGTTTTTGTATTAGGGGTAGTTTTGTAATTTCACATGCATTAAGTGCACTATTTGATGTGTATGTTGGGAGAGAAATTTAATTGAATTGGGAGAAGCCCAATCCAATTAAATTTTTGACCAGCCTAAGAGGGAGGTCAACATTTGCTTGTTACACCCCATTGTCATATCATATAGTCACACTTTGTGCATGTCCTTCATGTTTTACATGTCTCATGACACCTAAGCACACTTAGTGGAGAATCTTGGACTTGATCTTGGATTAGTGGTTGAACCATAGCTGAAATTTACTAATCATAATTAGTGAAATTTTGGCTCCAAATTTGGCTCTACAAATTCAAATTCAAGTGAAATATGAATATAAATTCAAATTTTCCTCCAATTTTCATGATACTTAGGTTATAAATAAAGGTCTTGTGTGTGCATTTTTGCAACTTTGATCATTTGAGAAATTACACTTCAAAGTTTAAACCTCATTTGAGGCATAAATTTTGTGCCCCTTCTCTCCCTCTCCCTCCACTCATCTTCTCCAACCTTCAAGCTCTTATCCATGACTTCCTATGGTGGTGAACTTGTTCTTGACTCATCTTCTCCTTGAAGTGGTGTCTCCAATCACCTTTCCTCCTTCTTCATTCCACTGCCATTGATCTTCAAGAAGCAAAGGAATCCATTGATGAAGAATATCCAAGGCCTACAAGCTCTACATGGAGCTACATCATGACTATTCTCAGACCTTGACCATAGGCTGATAAATAAGAGGTATTAGGCAATTAATTGGCAACTGAGAGTTCTTAATTAAAATAGGAATTAGGGGGGAAATGATACATGTAAAATCATAATCCAAGTTACTTTTATTCATACATATCTCTTCTTTGAAATTATTACTTGTCTTTATTTTTTATATTCTTGGTCGCAAACATAAATAATCTCAAACTCAAGATAAAAATCCAAAATTATTTACTTTATTTGATTTATATTATTTGGGAACACAACAAATCTCTAGAGTACGATATCCGGACTTTTAAGTTCATTGTTGTTGCAATGTAGGGTACACTTGCCTTTAGCAAGTACATATTTTTTCATCAAATTTCTAGCACCATTGTCAGGGACCAGTTGGGGAGTTCCCAAATAATTTAATTTAAGTAAATTAAATAAATTTTTTGTTCATATTCTCTTATTTTATTTTTCTATTTGATTTTGTTTTATTTTTTTAGTTTAAATTTGGAACTTGTATTGCAATTTAATTTTAATTTTTCTGCCAGTTGCGTTTTGATTCTTTTTCTTGTGTTTGACAATTTATGTTAACTCGATCTTAGCGTGGTGAAATTGCTAAGGGTGACCTTGTGATCGAAAGAGCCTAATGAAAGTAATTATCTATCTATCTATAGTGTTTCAATTTAGATTATTTAGGAACACAACTAGTCTCTAGAATACGATATCTGGACTTTTAAGTCCATTGTTGCTACTGTGTAGGGTACACTTGCCTTTAGATAGTAGATATTTTTCGCATCAAAATTTCTGGCACCATTGTCGAGGACTGGTTGGGGAGCTCCTAGATAATTTAATTTAAGTAAATTAAATAATTTTTTTGTTCATATTTTTTTGTTTTATTTTTTAGTTTAAATTCATAACTTTTATTGCAATTTTATTTTATTTTTTCTGCCGATTGTGTTTTGATTCTTTTTCTTGTGTTTGACAATTTATGCTAACTCGATCTCAGTGTGGTGAAATTGCTAAGTGTGACCCTCAGATTTGTGGAAGCAATGACTTCCAAGATTATTTTGATGATGCCAAAGAATCAAGAGTTAAGCAAGTTCCAAAGAATCATGAGTCAAAAAGCTTCAAGAATCAAGATTCAAGAATAATTAAGTTTCAAGAATCAATCAAGTTTCAAGAATCAAGATTCAAGAATAATCAAAATCAAGATTCAAGATTCAAGACTCAAGATTCAAGAATTAAGAGAAGACTCAATCAAGATAAGTACTAAAAAAGTTTTTCAAAACATTAAGTAGCACAAGAATTTTTCACAAAATCTTTTACCAAAGAGTTTTACTCTCTGGTAATCGATTACCAGAAGGGAGTAATCAATTACTAGTAGTCAGCATTGTTTTCAAAACTGATTTACAAAGTTGTAATCGATTACCATAATCATGTAATCGATTATCAATGTTTTAAAACATTAGATTTCAAATTTCAAGAGTCACAACTAGTGATAAAACATTTTCAAATCATTTTTAACTTGTGTAATCGATTACACAATACTTGTAATTGATTACCAAAGTTTTTAAACACTTTGATTTTCAAAATTTAAACATGAAGAGTCACATCTGTTGATGTGTAATTGATTACCAGTGACTGATTTTGAAAAATAAATTTCCAAAAGTCACAATTCTTAAAGTGACTTGTTTTTGAAGATTTTTTCAAAAGTCACAACTTTTTAAATGACTTGTTTTCAAAAGAGTCACAATTTTTAAAAGGTGACTAGTTTTAAAGAAATTGCTAAGAGTCACAAACTTTAACTTGAGTCATTAAATGATTATAAATATGTGACCATGACATGAATTTAATAACAAGTTTTTATAGAAATTTCTGATTCATTTCTCAACTTCTTTCTAAGAGTTTTTGTTCAATACTTTCTCTTCCAAGAAAAGTTCATTGTTTAAAAACTTGTGTTATTCTTCTTCTTCATTCACTTCTCTCTTTGCCAAAAGAATAAAAGGACTAACCGCCTGAATTCTTTTGTGTCTCCCTTCTCTCTTCCAAGAGAATTCAAAGGACTAACCACCTAAGAATTCTTTTGATTCTTCCCTTCCCCTTAAGCAAAAGATTTCAAAGGACTAACCGCCTGAGATATCTTTTGTTTCCCCTTACAAAGATTCAAAGGACTAACCACCTAAGAATTTTTTGTCTTAACACATTGGAGGGTACATCCTTTATGGTACAAGTAGAGGGTACATCTACTTGGGTTGTAATACTGAGAACATGAGAGGGTACATCTCTTGTGGATCAGTTCAAGTGGAGGGTACATCCACTTGGTTGTTCAAAGTGAACAAGGAAGGGTACTTCCCTTATGGATCTTTGGCTTGTAAAGGATTTTACAAGGTTGAAAAGAAATCTCAAGAACCGTTGGTTGCTTGAGGACTGGATGTAGGCACAGGTTGTGGCCGAACCAGTATAAATCTTGTGTTTATCTTCTTCTTCCCTACACTTTAATTTCCGTTGTGTACTTTTAATTGCCACTTTTACTTTTGGTTAAGTTTCTGTTTCTGTTATTTACTTTCTTAACTTAGTAGTAAAAGCCTAGTTGAATCTAGTAACATTAAGAAGGATACATTTTTAAATTAGTCAAGACACATTAATAATTAATTCAACCCCCCATTCTTAATTATTCTGAGGCCACTTGATCCAACAAGATTGAAAGATCCTATAAGAGGAATAACATTGAAACAAGAAGAAGAAGAATGGTTGTTGGTGGAAACCAAGAACGCACTTTGCAGGAGTAGCTCACCCCTAATGTGGGGATCACTACAGCCATACAACTCCCCAACTTGGGAGATCAACACTGTGAGTTGAGGTATGGACTTATCAACATGATTGGCAGGATACAATTCCATGACCTACCATCAAAAGACCCGGTGGTCCATTTAAAGAAGTTCCCGAGCCTTACAGATCGGTAAAAAGTCCTATCAATGCTCCTGACTACATTAGATTGGTTGCTTCCATGTTTTCATTAGGGGGAGGGATGAAGATTGGCTTAGTGATTTTCCAAGTAGGAGCATTACCTCTTGGGATTAGTGCTCACTAGCATTCTTGAAGAAATTATTTCCTGTAGCAAAGTTTGAGCAATTGATCCGAGATATTGGGGACTTTGCCCAATTTGAGCAGGAATCATTCTCTAAAGCCTAGGAACAATTCAAAGGGCTACAAAGAAGCTACTCACATCATGGCTACCCACCACAGAGGCTAGCCCACATATTTTATGGAGGACTATCATAGAACAAATGATTATGCTTGGATGCTGCAACAAGGGGAAACCTCATGCACAAGCTGACTGATGCAGTAATGGAGATTATTGAGGCTATGGCCTCTAATGCTTACAATGGTGTGGGTGACAGAATAATTCTTAGGAGATCCTCTGGGGTTCATCAAGTGGAAGCTAATTCATCTAGTTCTTCTCTTGAACAAAAGATAGATATGTTGGCCAAACAGATGGAGATCAGGATGACGGCTTAGGTGTAGATGATGACACACACACCCCCACCTACTGTCTGTAAGGAGTGTAGGGAGACAAGACATGTGGTTGGAGACTGCCCATACACCCAGGCCCTGAAGGAAGTGAACTATGCTAGTGGAAAGAGTATTGGTTATGATCTCTACTCTAATACCTACAACCAAGGGTGGAGAGATCACCCACACTTCTCTTGGAAAGAGTGGAGAGATCAAAGGCAAGGTCTGAGTTAGAACCAGAATGTGTACATGCCTCCTCACCTGCAAAATCAAAATCAGAACATGTACAAAGGCTCTCAGTATCATGATTAGAGGCCTAAGCAAGAGGAGAGGAGACCAACCTTGCAAGATATGGTGATGGAGCACGTAACTAAGAGTGATGAAAAGTTCAAATCCTTGGAATCCAACATCAAACCTTGTCACTCTTGTGTCTCAAAGAACTCCTGACACACTTCCTTCCCAAACTAAAGCTAATCCTAAGAATGAGGACATGAATGTTGTGAAAACCAAAAGTAGAAAGTTTATGCCAGAATCGAAGAAGAATGAGAAGGTCACTTCAACACTATAGAGAGGCTCTCACTGAGGAGAGTCATGAGACACAAAAAGTGGGAGAGAAGGAAGTACTGACACCTCCTTAGTAAGTGTTCTTGTTCATAGAAGAGTAAAAGATGAGCAAAAGGATAGATAGTTTTCTAAGTTTGTTGAGATGTATAAGAAATTACATGTTAACATTCCTTTTGATGAGGAAATTGTTGAAATGCCAAAGTATGATAAGTTTTTAAAGGAAATTACTTCAAATAAAAAGAAAATGGAAGACTTTACGATAGTTAGTCTCAACGAGGAATGTTCTATTGTTGTTCTAAAGAAAATGCCTCTTAATCTTAAAGACCCAAGGAGTTTTTTAGTCCTTTGTGCCATTAGCAACTTGTCCTTTGATAGATCATTGTGTGACGTAGGTGCTAGCATTAATTTGAGGCCTTACTCTGTTTATAAGAAGTTGGGGTTGCAAGAACCTTAACCTACTAACAATTCTATTCAACTTGTAGATATAACTCTCACTTACTCACGAGGGATAGTGGAAGACTTATTGGTCAAGGTTGGAAAATTCATTTTCCTTGCAAACTTTATGATTTTGGATATATAGGAGGATGAAGACATACCAATCATTTTGGGATCACCCTTCCTCAACACAGGAGGAGCATTGATTGATGTCAAAGAAGGGAAATTGACTTGGTGGCTAGGTGATGAGGAAGAAGTATTTAAGGTGTTTGGTACTACAGAGAGCTCATTCTCTCCCCCTTTCTACAATTTTGTGCAAGTCACTAACAAGATGGAAGTCACTGTGGTTAAGCCTCACCCAAGTGTGGGAATGAAAGACCCTCCTAGGAACAAAGTCATTCCAAAAAACACAAGATGTAGCAAGAAAAAGGGAGATGACATCACCATTGAAGCTCTTGGTTATGGAGTAGATGATTATAGTAGAGGATCAATGAAAAACATGTTCGAGGTTGGTTGATTCTCTTCTCTTTTTTCATCCGTCAAGCTCGTGACGTTAAACAAGCGCTATTTTGGAGGCAACTCATGACTTTTATCCATTTACTAACGCTTTTTCACATAATTGTATTTTATTTACTATGTCAAACTACCTGTCAGTATATGAGCCACAATCATTTTACCAAGGTCGATGCATCTCAATATTAGAATTGACCACCGTCGTGGTCATTTGACCATGGCTCATGCATTTATCATCAAAATCGAGTACAGGTTACAAGAATCTCATGTACAGGTTACAAGAATCGTCAAAATCTAGTACATTTAGCCTTAGCCAATGCAACAACTTCCTTTTGGCCCGTGAGGGGAGAGGCTGGCTTGGGTGGAGAGGTTACAAGAATCTCAGGTACAGGTTATTGTGGCTTGGGAGGCGAAATGAAAGTAGGTCGAGGTTGGGGTTAAGGATGTTTGATCTTAATGGTTGGCCTTTTAGATGAAGGTTTAGATTCAAGAGAAGTTTGACAATCGAAAGGGATGTGAACACGAGTCCTAGCATGCAATGTCAAAACCCTTAGGTGAAAACAATAGATCAACAAAAATACACCATTTTTGCATGTCCAAACAACAAAGGATCATACGAAATGCAAAAATTTTAAGCATGAAAGACACCCAAACATGTAACATTTGAAAACAAACCTCATAATTTCAACAATGACAACCATGGTGTTCCCTCTTTGAAACTTAGAACACAACAAAGCAACAAAACCCTATGCTTTTGGCTTAGAGTAGGTGTAGGGAAAAAAAGTTGGGTCACTTTCTCTTTGATTCTTCATGAGATGAAATGGACAAATAGAGAGTAAGAGAAGAATAATGGGTAAGGAAAAGTAAAAAGAAGGGGGTAATAAAAGTGGAGGTAGCATAGGAAAAAAATACATTGTAGTGGAAAATTGAAATGAATGTGATTGGTTGATAAGTGATGTGGCGAAATAGAATAATAAAAGCAAGAGGGAAAATTTGTGTCAAAAGTGTGATGGGAAAAGGGGGTAGAAAAGTTATTGGGCAGAGAAAGAATTTATGTGAGAAGGAAATTTGAAAGTATATCAGGAAGCTCAAGATTGGGTTTTGGCTTGGCCACTAGTAGTAGCTTAGCATAATACACATTTTTGGTAGAGAACCAAAATAATGGGGTTTGGCTTGGAACAATCATCAGTGGCTTGATAATCAGTTTGCACACCTTGTTTTGTTAGCAATTATCCTAGTTTTTCTATAGGATAAGTGTTAATAATTTCTAGTGTTTGTAAATAAATTGTAGAAAATCATTTTAGAAACTAAAAAGATAGTCTTTTTATTTTGGTGTGAATACTTTGTAGGTTATAAGGCATTTTCAAGGAAAATTCAAAAATAGAGTTGATCATCCCACACCACAACAAATCTTGACGCCTTGCTACAACAAATGCATATTGGTATTGATTTGTTAATTTCATCACAATGAATTGACAACTTATTGCACCGAAATTACTTCTCAGCATCAATACTTTTTTTCCATCTTTTTAACTGTACTTTGTAGCCATTTCACCCGAATGAATCAACAGCGTGCTACAGCGAAATTGCCCCTCTATTGCAGTGTTTCTTTTTACTTAGATAACAAAATATTTCTAATTTCTTAGGTATTATACAAGTCTCTAAGGATGATACTCTTTTATACTTTTTTATTTCTTGCTACAACTTAGACTAGGTACATTTGCCTATATGTTGAGATCTTGTAAATAAATAATAAACACTACCTAAATTTCATGAATATGGAGAGAGAGAGAGAGCCGCAAACGCAATGTACTATTGTCCCCCCTTCCCCCCTCTCTCTCCTCAACAAGCAATCACATAGAATATACGACAAGATGTTGATAATAGAAACTTTTGAGGAAGGCTCAAATCCCACAATAGATATTTTTTAAGCCTATTTAAAGACCCTCAAGCCTAAGAGAGGAACACAAAGAGTTATTAGAAGCTATCATATTCTCTCAAGTGTTGTTACTCTGTGAAATTCATTAGACGAGAAGTCTACACAAGCTTAATTTGTCATCCTTTGCTTTGCAAAGTTTATTTGTGTAATATGTTTTACATTGTTATATCTTCTTTGTGAGAGTTGAATCTTTATATTCATTCAAACCTTTGTTGTTTGTGAAAACCAATAATAACTTAGTGTTAAACAATACTTGAGTATTGTTAAACTTAGAGGGAGTTTAAGAGTATGTCAGAAGTGGCCTTGAGAATAGTGTTGTGGCCAAGAGTGACACATCATAATACTTGTTTGTAATCAAGTTTGATTAGTGGATCTTTTACTATAAGTAAAGGAGAATTGGACGTATTCCAAATTGAATGCAAGAGTATAAACTAAGTATTTCTACTTTTCTTCTACGCTATTTAGTATATTCTCTTGAGCATATTTTACATACTTGGACACACAATTGTTCTTTTAGAAAACCTTCATGAAAATTGTTTATAAAAGATTGGGTGATAGTCCTATATTTATTAAAATTGTTTTCATAGTTATTGGACGATTAATTAGAAACATTGCTTTGAGCTTCTTATTCAAAACTTTTTATGAAAACACCATCCATTTTCAAAAAGGCTAATATTTAGTTTAATACATTATTGAATTTCCCTCTAATGTGATATTTGATATTTCATTCTTTAAATAAAAAATTAAAATTTATGTGACATGTATCTTTTCATTAAGCATGTTCTTTAATTTCAGTTCTTTTTACATGCCATTGTGAAAAGTGTAGCCTTTATTTTCATCAAAGTTTTTTTTTATGTTATTTTTGAACCATTTCAAATGTTTTTTTTTGTCAAAAAATAAAGATTTTTTTTAAGATAACTGTTTTAAATGGTTAACAACTTATCACACTCGTAAAATTAAAAATCTTGAAGTTGATTTTAATATGTTATTAATAAGGGTAAAAATAAGTGAAGTCAGAATTGATTTTGTTTTAAATGACTTATTTTCTGAATATAAAGTTTGAGTATAACTGTCTTTGACTTATCTAAATCAGGATTTTATTGGGAAGGACAAATCTAACTATTTAAAAAAATTAGTGTAGTCTAATTTAGATTTGGTAAATTTTATATGATGTTTTAAATATTTTTTATGCAATGTTTTAAATAAGTTAATAAAATTAGTTTTAAACAGGTTAATAAATTTAAGTTTTTAATACATTAATAAGTATATAATCATAGTATTATAATAATATATTATATTATTTATAATAATTTAAATATGATATTTAAGTAATTTTTTAAAAAAATATAAATGATCAAAATTTATTCTTTTTCATTAAACAGGATTTTAAAAAACTTTGACTTTAAGTATTTAGTAAATAATCCAATGTTCTCATGCGTTGTGTAACTTATTTTATACCTAATTTTAATGTAAAATTTTCAATAGTTGATCAAATCTTATGATCATGATGATAATATGATGTGACATAATTAATAAATAATTTTATTTTTTAAATATATGATTTAAAATTTAATTTTTAATTTTATTAAATGAAAAATATTTGTTAGAAGATATTAATATTTTAGGCTGAAAATTATTTGTCTCTCAAATATTAACATTTGTTTCTTAAATAAATTTTAATATTTTACGCTAAAAAATACCTTTATTTTTAGAGAAGCTGAAAAATACGTTGGACTTACTAAAAAAAATCTTATGTCACGGCTAATTTAATAAAATATATTAAATTTATTAAAAGTATAATCTAAAAAATATGTTTAGTGTTCTTGTGACTTACTAGAATTTGTAATGAAAAAAAAATCCTCTGAACAAATTTAGGCAGTCGGAAAAATAAATTTTAGTTTTAGAGAAAGATTTTAACTTTTTTTTAAGTTATTCTGATAATTATTAATCTCAATTAAAAAATTTGACTTAACCTCTTTAATTTAATGTAATTAATTAATATGTACGACAAGTGTCAAATGAAAGGTAAAAATGACAGATGAATGGAGGATTTGGCTTTGGCTCCAAGCACCCATGAGAGAGAGGGGGAGTAGATTGATTCTCACTTATCCCAATTGACAGTAGGTAATTTGTTTTTTTTCTCAAAAATAAAATAACAAATAATTTTTTGTTTCAATTTTTTCTGAATACGAGTTTGTATCCCTTTTTTGCTTTAAATTTTATTTTTTATTAATTGTAGCATATTTTACTATTATAAATTAAGCTATATTTTTGCCGATTATGAAATTTTTACCAATTATAACAGTTTTTATGGCTATAAAAATAATAAATTTAAGTAAAAGACCAAATTAAAAAAAATGACTAAAAATAAAAATAACATATTTTGAACCTTTTTTAAAAGGAAACTAGTATATATATATAAACCCATAATTATTAACATATTCTCACCTTTTTAAAGAAATATATTAATAAATTATAACTTTAATTTTCTTAAAATATACTTACTAATATTTTTTAAAAAAAAATTAATGTACATTAGTAAATGTCAATATTAAATATCCATTAACTTGATCCTTAATATTTTTTAAAATATCAAATATTATTCTTTATCTTTATTTTTTTAATTTTAAAAATTAAAAACAATTTTGTAAAAATAATTATATAAATAAATTTAATATTTGGTAAAAAAAATTAAATTGTTTTATATTTATTATAAAATAAAAGATTAATTTAATCTAATATATTATTCCTTTCAGAATTCCAGAATAATTGCTGGCACTGACAGAAAAAAAAATGGCAAGAAAACAAAAACAAAAAAAGAAAAAGAAAAAGGAAGTAATGATAATTGAGGAACAGTGTATAAGAAAGACGAAAAAATAGAGAGAGAAAGAGAAAGAAAGAAAGAAGATAGAAGAGAGAGAGAGTGAGAGAGAGAAAGCTGTCTCGTGAAGCAGCAGGTGAAGCTCAAGCAAAAGAAAATAAAAGCTCACCTCTTTCTTCCCTTCTCTCTTTCTTCTTTCTTTCTTTCTTCCTTCTTCTCCATTCTCTCTCTCTCTCTCTGCATATCTTTCCACACTTCACAACACAACGCACCCCATTTTCTCTCTCTAACAATTCATTCTTCAGTTTCACGAGATCCCCATCACCGCTTGTGGCATTGCTGCTGCAAATTCACTGAGAGAGAAAGGAAAAAAAAAGTTTTTTAAGATACCCTTCTTGTTGTTTCGGTTAGTGAGCGAGCGAGTGAGTGAGAAGAAGAAAAAGAATAAAACATGTCACATTCCGGGAAGAAACCCGTGTCGTCCGAGTTAGGGCTCACCGAGCGGTTCCGCGACTCACTGAGTTGCTCCGACGACAACAAACCCGATTTCCGAGAACTCGATTTGAGTTCGCCGGTTTCAACATTGCGGCCACGTCAGCACCACAGTGCGCCCACCACAACGAGTAGCAGTAGCACGAGCACTAGCAGCGGCTCGACCGGGTCCGGTTCGGGTCGGAACGGAAACAATAACGCGGTTTCGAAGAGATCTCATTCTGGTGAGTTGTCTGGGTCGAGCGAGACCAATAGTCCGACCCGGGTTTCGAAACCGGGTCACCGGAGATCCAATTCGGGTCAAAGCCAGAGATCTCCTTCGTCGTCCTCCTCCGCTGTCAATTCTCCGCCGCTGAACGTTCTCCCGGCCGGGAACATCTGCCCGTCCGGAAGGGTTCTCAAGGCGGCGACCGCGGCCGTGGCGCCAAGCCGGAGCTCCAGGTCGGATGTTCTGGGCTCCGGCACGGGGAATTACGGCCACGGGAGCATAATGCGAGGTGGAAAAGGTGGCGGCGGCGGCGGCGGTGGTGGTGGTGATGTGAGGATCGCTGGCGAATCGGCGAAGGGCGTGGATCCGGAGGAGGTGAAGAGGATTGGGAATGAAGAGTATAAGAGAGGGCACTTTGTTGAGGCGTTGTGTTTGTATGATCGAGCAATTGCAATGTCTCCCGGCAATGCCGCTTACCGGAGCAACCGTGCGGCGGCGTTGACCGGTTTAGGACGGTTGCCGGAGGCGGTGAAGGCGTGTGAGGAGGCTGTGGGGTTGGATCCTAATTATGGGAGGGCGCATCAGCGCTTGGCAATGTTGTTTCTCAGGTGAATCCTAGTGTGTGTGTTATGGATGAGCGTTTGATGGTAGCAAGGTTTTAAATAAAAACCCTGATTTTGGCCTGTGTGTGATTCTGGCTGCAATGTCAAGGTTTTTGGGGTTTCTATTGCTGCATTTGTCTGCGATATTATCAAGGATTTATTGACAACAATTTAAAACCTTGGTTGGAAATCAACAATTTTGATGACAAAGTTGTTGCTTTTGATGTGACAAAATTGAGTTTAGTTGATACCAGATTTTCAGAAAACGACCGTAATTTCTATCAATGACAAGGTTTTTTGGGGTTTCGGAGGCCATATTTGTCAGCAACTTTCTGCAATACCAGGATTGCAACTGAAATTTGTAACCTTGGTTGAAAATGAGTTGAAGGGAAGTGAATGATGTAGGAAAACAAGTCTGGAAACACTTTTTCTTATGTGAATTTATTAATTGAGTAATAAGAGTTGATTTGAAATTAATGAATGTTTCTTAGTTAGTTAGTTAGTTACCACAATGTTGGATTAGATGTCTTTTTGTTGTAATGTATTTAGGATTTGTTGCTTTTTACATTGTATGTGGTGTGTTAGTGATGTGAAAGTTGTGTGGTGAATAATATCTGAAATGTGACAGGTTAGGACAGGTTGAGGATGCTAGGAAGCACCTTTGTTATCCTGGCCTGCAGCTGGATCCTGCTGAGTTGCAGAAGTTGCAAATTGTGGAAAAGCATATTAACAAATGTGGTGATGTACGGAGGATACGAGATTGGAAAGGTGTACTGAGGGAGGTTGATGCTGCTGTTGCTGCTGGAGCAGACTCTTGTGTTCAGGTACATTTTGATCGTGAGAGTTGAATTGACTATGTTATTGAGGTGTGGAAAGTGTGAAAGATGTCTGAACTGGTTGGAAATTGAATTTACAGCTCTTTATGTGTAGAGCAGAAGCCCTTCTCAAGCTACACCAGATTGATGATGCTGAATCATGTATATCATGGATTCCCAAAAGCAAGCCACATCCTGGTTCCTTATCACAGGCAAGATTTTTTGGGATGTTTTCTGAGGCTTATTGCTTCTTCGTTAGAGCTCAGATTGAGATGGCTTTTGGAAGGTGAGTTCATATACTGTAAGCTTTGTCAGAAATCTAATCTGGAAAAGGTATCCGTTGCAGTGAGAATGGATGATGGATATGTTGCAGGTTTGAGAACGCAGTTACAACTGCTGAGAAAGCTAGTCAGATTGACCCCCGAAACGTTGAAGTTGCTGTTTTGCTCAACAATGTGAGGATGGTTGCTAGAGCTCGATTGCGTGGTAATGATCTTTTTAAATCAGAAAGGTTCACTGAGGCATGCTCGGCATATGGGGAGGGTTTGAGGCTCGACCCTTCAAACTCTGTCCTCTATTGCAATAGAGCAGCATGTTGGTTTAAGCTTGGGCAATGGGAAAGATCAATTGAAGACTGCAATCAAGCTTTACACATCCAACCTGATTACACTAAAGCCATTCTTCGAAGGGCTGCCTCAAATAGCAAGGTAAATTGACTTCCTATTCCTTTTGATACAGTATGTTGCCATACAGGTAAATGGTGTCATCCCTTGTCTTGTTATGCAGTTAGAAAGGTGGGAAGAAGCAGTAACAGATTATGAGCTTTTGCGGAGAGAACTACCAGATGACAATGAAGTTGCCGAAAATCTGTTTCATGCGCAAGTAGCATTAAAGAAATCACGTGGGGAAGAAGTGCATAATTTAAAGTTTGGTGGTGAAGTGGAGGACATATCAGGTCTTGAGCAGTTTAGAGCGGCAATATCTTTACCAGGTAATCAAAATGGAAAAGTTTCTGCAACTCATTTTACTGATTGGTTATTTTGCAAATCTTCTGATATTAAACTCTAATTCTTCAGGTGTTTCTGTTGTCCATTTTGAAACTGCGTCAAACTTGCAATGTAAGCAGATATCGCCATTGGTGAATACACTATGCAGTCGTAATCCATCTATTAACTTCCTCAAGGTAGTTCTTTCATATTGTGTTTTTGACTTGCCTCCATGATATTTTGATAATTAGAGATAAAACAAATCATTGTGGTGGTTTTCTTATGCTTTCAATTTTGTGTTTGATTTGATCAAAGGTGAATATTCAAACAAGCCCCGCAGTCGCTGCTGCTGAGAATGTTAGGGTTGTACCAACCTTCAAGATCTATAAAAATGGCAGTCAAGTGAAGGAAATTATATGTCCTAGTCATGATATGTTGGAACACTCCATTAGGCATTACAGCTTGTAGAACTCTTGACCTTGTACTGCTTCTGATGTATACTCCATTTCTACCCCGCCGCTTGAACAAGCTGCGCAACTCTCCACAGTTCATCCAGTCTTATGATCCCCTCACAAAATGGTCTTTTGATACTTGTGACATTCAGAAACCACATAATAATCTTGTTAGCAGCCAGTGCCCGTGGAACCAGGACATAATCTAGTTCCTTTTGCAGTTGTTATTTATTCATTCATTCCTAATTACTTTCTGGTTCCATGTTCCTCCAACTTTCCCTCTGTCAATTTTCTTTAGTCTTCTCCTTTTCAGTTCATGTAGACCAGCTTTTCTTGTATCCCCAGTTTCCTTATGGGTGAAAAAAAGGGAGATTTTTATGTCTGTACAATTGATTAAATTGTCAGTTTATATTTACCTTTAAGATAGATAGACAAAAGGGAGAGGAGGGGTTGGTCTGCTGCTAGAGGAGGATTCTGTACATGTATATATGTGTTGATTATATACCTAACACTGGAAAGCCTTAGAGGGAGATAGGATGAGTGGTGGGTACCTAATGGTTGGTGAATTGAGGATGAATATGTTGTTGTTATTATTATTATTATTATGTCTTAGCCATTTAATCAATAAAATTTCCCATTTTTTCTGTTATTCCCATATTGTCATAGCCTTTTTTGTTTCCTACGCACACTGAATTAATTAGGTTAATAGGTTTTGTTTGGATAAACATCTTCCTAAACACTTGTAGGAAAGTACAATAAGAAAAGTAAAATGCAATGAGGTTTTTTTTATAAGCTAAAATTAACTTATATGCCTTAATTTTTAGGAGAAGTTATTCTAGTCAAGTGCATAAGTTGATTTTAAGTTTATGTGAGAGTTTCAATTTTTCATTTTCTTTTAATTTTTTCCTATAAATATTTAGAGTTATAGAGAAGTTTATCCAAACATTACTTACAATGATAACAGTCTTGAGAATGAATTGTCATTTATTCAATTGGGGAGAAGTAGGAAAAGATGGCATGATCTTGAGATTGGGAAGCAAGTGGTTATGGCATTTAAGTTTGCTGGCTTTATATGTTTAAGTTTGACACTAAAGGGCAGGGTGCATGTGTTTTTAAGTGAAGGTTGGTTGTTTAGAGTGGAGTGGACTTGGGTGGTTGATGCAATTCAGAGATCCTAGCTTTTATCACAACCCTTTATTATGGAAGGTGGACCACCAAATCATATTTAACTTATAAATCTTGATGATAAAATATATACTAAGATGAAACATGGGAAGCACAAGAATAAAACTAATGTGTGTGTGTGTGTGAGAGAGAGAGAGAGAGAGAGGGCCTAAGCACAAGGGGGCGTTATGTTCACGTGGGCATTTAAGATGCTGCTCTCAAATGGAGCACTCAACCTTCCCAAAAGACAGCAAATTTCGTTTGATGTGCTGCTCTGTATGTTACCTGTAGTATAGGAGGAAATGACAACTCCTCAACCCTACGTTGGTGGGCCTTAACGAGGGAGCCATCTTCAAAAAGTTTCATTTTAGTATTTTTTTTAAAGAAAAAATAGTCAAATTTATCTCTAAAAAAGTGTGAAGGACTGAATTTTCAAATGCAAAAAATGCGATAAATTAATCATGTCATTAAATTTGTAAAATTATTTTATCATTAAATTGTAACGTTTATTGTCTAGAGGACTAATTTGTTACATTTTTTCACATTCAGAAATTGAATTTGAATTTTTTATTTTTTATGGACCAATTTATGAATGGCTCACACTTTTACAATACAATTTTTTAACATATCTTTAATAAAATTGGTCTTTCCATTCATTTTCAACAATAATGAGTATTAATTTTGGCTAATGTGAAAAAATGTTCATTTAATTTGACATCTCTAGTAGTTTATTTCTGAAAAAGTGTGAAGGACTGAATTTTCAAATGCAAAAAGTACAATAAATTAATCATGTTATTAAATTTATAAGATTATTTTATCATTAAGACGTAACGTTCATTGTCTAGAGGACTAATTTGTTACATTTTTTCACATTTAGAAATTGAATTTGAATTTTTCATTTTTTATGGACCAATTTATCAATGGCTCACACTTTTACAATACACTTTTTTAACATATCTTTAATAAAATTGGTCTTTCCATTCATTTTCAACAATAATGAGTATTAATTTTGGCTAATGTGAAAAAATGCTCATTTAATTTGACATCTCTAGTAGTTTGTCATATGTGATGAAGTTAATAAGCGCACATGTTATATTTGTTTTAGCATCTTGATATAGGTCTTTTTTATTATGGAGGTTTTTTATTTTCGTTTATTATTGTATCATTTTGGGTTTAATATAATTTACATTTTTCCCCCCAAAAAAATAAAGTTAATATGGTAGATGGATGAAATACAAATAAATCTAACCGTCACTTTAAAGAATTAAAATAAAATAAAAAACTTTTAACTTAAAAAATCTACGAAAAATATTTAAAAAAACAAAAAAAAATCGTTGATTTAATTTTCAATCGATTTGTGAATAACAAACCGATCTCATAACCTGTGTCGATCTCATGAAAGTGCATATAAATATACATATCAATCAATATATAACGGCAAAACTTAAATAAAAAAAACAAAGATGAAGAGACTAAAAGTATATTTTAATCTTAAATAATTAAAAGTAGATTTAATTCAACAAATTATTAGAAAGTACAAAACAAGGAGTCTTTAATTTATGATAAATTAATTTATACACTATTTTTCTATTAATGTAGCATTTGTGTGAACTGTTTAATTAAATATTTATTCAATAAGTTGTCACAAGATAGTTTCTGTTTCATATTTGATCATGAAATTTACTGAAATAAGCATTATCACAGATGTTTCAATAAGTTGTCATAAGTTCAAATACTTATTCAATAAGTTGTTATTATAAGTTTAAATAAGCTCTGTGGAAAGTTCTTTCAAGCTTTTCTTAAATAAGAAAAGTACAAATTAAAGATGATTTCATTTAAAAGGAAATTCAAGAACGAAACTGGATAGAGGGAAGACAAAAATACCATGGCTTCTTCTCGGAAAAGCTTCGATGTTAGGCACACAGAGCTAATAACTTTTACTGTATACTTCTTAGATAAAAAAAATATATATATACACTTTACATTTGAAACCAGAAATATAAAAGTCATGTAAGGTAATTTTATTTCAAACGCATGAGTTATGGCAACGTTTAATATGACAATTGTGTTTCAACTTACAAAATATATAACTAGAAAAAAACAAATATGAAACTCGAAAGAAGACAATCACTAAGGCTTGAACTAACAATTAAATAAAACATAAAGTACTGATATAAAAAATAAAACATAAAGTTACTAACACGTCATTATCGTCTCCCACGTTAAGTGCTTTAGATTTGATATATTATGAATAAAAGTTCATGGGATGAGATTGCTTACCTGATCGAAAGTTCAACAAATTTCAAACATAGCAAAAAAGTTAAAACAAGTTTTCAAGTAACTTGCCAAATAGTCTCCGATATCTCTTCTGTGACAAAAGAAAGCGTAGAGGAGTGAGGGATAAGTGGTTGAATGATAAACAATTTTTTTTAGTAATTTTTAATATCTTTTTGAAAGAGTTTAAGGTGTAAAACTGTTTTGTATTGTTATTTAATGACAAATTATTATTTTAAATTATTTTAAGATAATTATTTTTAAATGTTAGCAAATTATTATATATGGTGGATTGTGATTCAATGAGTGTGTAAAAAGTTTTATAATGTTGGTGTATAATTTTTTTCTCTTTTTAAAAAATACTACTTAAAGAATATTTTTTAAGATGTCAGCTTTTTAACTTTTTATATTTTATTATTTATTTATTTTTAAAATATTTATTAAATTTATTACTACTCTTTTTAAATAAAATAGTATTTTATTATTTATTTTTTCACTCATTCCTTCTACATAGTTTTATATCACACTTTTAACTATTTTACTATTTATAATATTTAATTTATTATTTCAATGTTATATTTCACATAATTGACAATGATAAACATTATATTTATTTTATTTTTACATTATTTTTGAATAATTTTATATTAGATAATTTTTTAACTATTATGAAAATTAATATAATAAAATTATAAAATCTACTTAAGCGTGTATTTTTATACTTTATTTTAAATTTAATTAAAAATATTTTAAGATATATAGTAAGATTAATAGTAGGATATAATATGAAAAAAATTGAAACTAAAAATGTAGTGAAAATAATTCATCTATAAATAAAAAATTAAAATAGTTTAAAATTAATTAAAAAAATAAAAGTATAACACCTCAAAAGATATTTTTATCTATAAAATAAAATTGAAGTTATATTAAAAATATCATATAAATATATCTATTTTTTGTCATTTTACCTTTTTTAGAATCTTCAACAAATAGTTTTATCAAACACTTATAATTTAACAAGATAACTTAAAGGTTTTTAGCTATTAGCTCGTTTTCAGACTTTCAATTAATTTTTAAGCATTCAGTTAGTTTTTCAACTAATTTGCCGAATCTAACAAGTTAAATCCATTTTTACAAAATTAAATCTTCTACCACCACTTGCTGTTCACATATAGATTTGCATGAAAAATAATCATTTTTTTTATTTAACCAAAAAGAAGATACCCTTATCGATTGAAAATCAAAATATGAGAAATTTTCAAAAGAAGTAGATGCAAAAGCTATCAACTTTTTGTACACATTGGTGCTTTGTTGATATGATGGATTTGATCTTTGATAAGTCCAAATCCATCCCTAAAGACCCTGCATTTGGAATATTTGTCTTTGCATTCTATCATATATCAATGATATTGAGAGACATAAGGTTGAATTACTGGACAGGGAAAGGTGAAGGGAGAAGATAGGAAGAGAGGGAGAGGTCACATATTTGAATTTCTACACGTGACATTTTTAATGAAACTAACAAATTAACATTAGTCTATAAAAATAATATAACAATGATTCCATATGTTGACTTTTAATTTTTTTTTACCAAAATAGATAATTTCACAAAATTATTTATTAGTATGGGTGTTCTAGAAAACTTTTACCAGTAAAAGTATTTTCGTCAACTAGGATTTAGGAGTGTGGCGCCTTGTGTTTTTCATGTGTCCAGTAGCAAGAGGCGCACTTTGATATACTCCTTTTTAAATATATAGTCAATACACAAGGCATCACCTTGTGTGTCAACTCTTCAAAAGAAAAAAATTGACACTAATGACAATTTTTTTTTTGTTTGGTGGCCTAAAGCATAGACTTTAGTTGTTTTAACCTTAAGCTGGTCATATGCTTATATGTGTGAATATTGATAAATAGTTTTGCAAAATTACCATTTTGATAAAGGATACGCTCGACAAAATTAGCTGGAAAACTAGCAGGTAGCTGAAAGTTGAAAAACTAACTTATTAAATTAGAAATGTTTAGTAAAATTAATTGTTGGAGTAGCTGAAAAGTGTAAAATGACAAAAAAATAAAAAAATCATGATTTATTTAAAAAAATAACAAGGAAAATAAATAAATATATCGAGGATAAAAGTGGAAGAATATATGAAAAACTATAAGCTAGTGTTTTAAAAAACGCTACTTGAAATAACGTTTTAAAAAACGTTAGAAGCTATAAAAAAAAACTTGTTTTACCTAACATGCAAATGAGATTTTTAGCTAATAAAAATAAATATGAAAAGTAACTAAAATGTATGTGAAACATAAAAAAGAGGTCTAATAGGCTCATTTCTTATTTCACGTTTGTTTTTTATTTAATGTTCAACCTTTCGTTTGTAAATAGTACTACTTCATTTACAATACTTATATAAAATTTTAAAAAGAAAATAAAATATTATTTGTTTAATTTTCTTAAAATAAGAAATAAAAATAATATTTATGTGAAAATGAAAAATATAAATATTGATTATTGAATCTTATCATAAATAGTTAAGATTAAATAATAGTCATATGAAATTTTCAAAAAGTTATATAATTTTAGTGATTTTTTAAAGATAATTTTTAAAGTGATTTGTGATTTTAAAATGCTTTAAGTTTAATCATGCATGGCTGTGTAGTGACTATGCCAATATCATTGGAGTTAAAATGAAAAAGGAGAACAAAAACTACTACTCTCCCATTTCATTATAATTGTCTTTATAGGTTAATTTACATAGATTAAGAAAAATTATATATAGATGAAAGAGAATAATAATTTTACAAAATAAACCTTATTATCATAAATTCATTTTTTTTTGTTTTTGTACCCGATATCCTCAGGGCATTGATTAAGGAACTAAAAGAAAAAAAATATTTATTGTGAAAATTATAGGAAACGAAAAAAAGCCATGGTGCCTATTATTAATATCATAAGAAATATAAGTAAAAAAAATAATTTATGTTATATTAAAAACTAAAATAATTATTATTATTTTAAGATAATTTTTTTCTTCTTATACGACAATTATAAAGAAATGAATAGTCAACCAATTTTAAACAAAAATTGATGTTACATAATGGTTGGATTCCTTGTAGAAGCGTCCCTTAACTAATAACCATGATTGTCTTTTTATTTACCCTTCATAAATATCATGACAACAAGAGAATTATAGTTCCAAGTGACCAATGTATAGAATTAACTTGTGTTCAAGGTAGGTGCTTTTAACCTACCTTACATAAATTTCAAAGTTAGAATATGCATGTCGAGGTAGCCATATGACTTGTCATGAGTATATCAAAATAAAGAAGGCTTGGTCATGTTCACCAACGGTAATAGGAATTCAACCTTGATTGAAAAATGTTAGTATGTTAACACTTTAAGATACTCATTTCGTTCTTATTTATAAGACCTTAAGTTTAAAATAATATTTGTTTATTTTTATAAGACTCATTCTATATTATTCTTTACATTAATTATTTTTAAACTAAAAATACTCTTCGTTAAAAGAAGAAAAAAAATGTATTGACAAACCATTAGAAGAGAGATAAATATTAATGACAAAGATAATTTTAAAAAAATATATAAATTTAAGAAAATTTTATTATTATTAACTAAACCAACCAATTTTTTAATCTTAACGAATTAGATAATTAGATCTATATATAAGAATGAGGAGAGTATTCTTTATTATTTAATGAAATTCACTGATACTCATGAAAACACATAAGTTTTTTTTTAAAAAAAAATATTGAAATCACATTAAGTTTCATTTCTTATATGACCATTTTTAAACACGATTTTATGAATTTTAATTAACATTAACTTCATTTCTTTTCATCTTTCTTTTAATATTTTTACATAGAACTCAATAAATATTATACTAGAAATTTTATTTAATTCTAATAAAATAATTGTAGAATTTTCTATTTTACTCCCTTTTATTTTTACTCCACAATAAATACATGTGTAAAATAATTAAAAATTAGAAAACAAGAATATAATTAATAAAAGAGTAATTAAACTTTGCAAACCAAAAATAAATGAAAACAATAATCCGACAATTAAAAAGAAATGAAGAGAGTAATAAAGAAAATGTTTAAAAAGATTAAAAATGCCTATGTAGTAATCTTTTGAGTGAGTCCAACATTCTTAATGTCATTGACATCTTGCTCAATAGTATTGGGTGTCTTGTTCATTTTTCTTATCAGAACATCATATAAAGATAATCATATTTTAAGCATATGGCTAAGGATTTGATCGTGAAGTCCATCAATACAAAATAATATTTTTTTTAAAATGAATTTCAGTTGAAGTGAGTAAGACTCTTTACCTTCTGTTAGAAAATACTTCATGTTTGGAAAAAAAATATACAGCATTGCTCAATTGTTGGTTTAGCTGAAAGAGAATGAAAAAATATATGATAAAAAATGAAAAATTAAAACTTAGAATATGAGAAATTCCCATTCCCTGAAGTGGGGAATTGCATTGCATGGTCAATGGGGTGGTAGTAAGTGACTAGTGATTAAGATAGGAGAGATACGAAATGTGTGGACACTAGTTGTGTCTCTCAAGTCAGATAATACGCGTGGGAGCGTCTAACCGTCAAAACCACCGGCATTCACTAGGAAATGGTTAATGGCCCACAATGTGCGTTGTAAAGCCAAAATTATGAAAGAGAAACAAAGGGAACAGAAAAGGACTGGTTATGTTATGGCTAATGTCTTAGGCTCAATGCACACACAAAGGTGGGCAAATTTCTCAAACTAGGTTACTTTTAGAAACTAATTCCCAAAATGGGGCTGTTTTGAAACTTTTTCCAGGGGGGTCTGTTTTTGAAGGGGACTCGCCAGTTGGCGGTTGGCACGTGGCCGCCACGTGGACAGCAACTCGCCAACTCCACTGGCGAGTCCACCAGGCGCTGCCACGTGTCCAACTCGCCAATCCCACTGGCGAGTCCCCTTCAAAAACAGACCCCCCCTGGAAAAAGTTTCAAAACAGCCCCATTTTGGAAATTAGTTTCTAAAAGTAACCTAGTTTGAGAAATTTGCCCACAAAGGTGAGTCCCAACTATGTACTTTCTAGCCTGTATCATCACGAATTGGCATGGTGAAGCTTGCATGAGAATAACAGTTTTCTCAAAGGTTAAAAAATCTGAAGTTTTAGTTTTTACTATAAAGTGTTATATTTAATTATTCAACAAATTATATTTGTCTCTCCTAAGTTTATGACTTATTACATTGACACCCCCTTATTGTTAAATTCCCACAGAAATCTCTCCTAATTTTTGTAATTTTGTTACACTTGCACCCCTTATACACCTCTTGTTGTTGGATCCCTACAAAAACTTCTCCTAGTTTTTACTAATTTTTTTTTTGTTATCCTCAAGGGGTCATGTATCATGCACATGCGCGATTAATAAAAAAACTTAGACCAAATTGTCTTTATCTTCTTCCTCACACTTGATGTTTATGCACTAATGGAACACAAGAAATAGAACACCAACACCAGGAAATCTCAAACACCAGAAATGGAACAACACAATCAAGAAATTAGCAAGCATAAATTCCTCAAAACTCAGAACTAATAACAACCACAAGATGAAAACAACATCCAAAATTCTTTGTTGTCGATGATGGAATTTAACGCAAAAAAACATTAAAAAAAAACTATCAATCCAATAGCAAATTCGTACCCAAAATTGACAAAAAAACATAAAAATATAGTACAAACACGATGTACAACCAATCCCAACCCTGATCTACCAAATCACTGCCTTTAATTGTAAAGCCAACAGACACAATATATTTTCAAAAGTAATAGTCTCTTTTTCATGGGAAAACAATGGTGGAGGTGAGACCCCCCAAGAGCAAAGCGCGAACCACGACGAACAAACCCCAGTGGAGTTCTTCATGAACACGACGGAGTCCCCAGTGATGAGCTTCTTGTTGTTGACGAACGTGCTCCACTCGGTGGTGAGCAAGTGCCACCACAACGTTGAGAAAGCTACTATGGCATTTTTAAGAGTAGAGTAGGGTTACATGGAAGGGTTTTCTTGACCTTTCACTAAAAATTAACATTGTTAGATAACGGTATTGGATCAGGGGTGTCAAGGTAATGTATTTTAAGGTAGGGGAGGTGAGTGTAATAAGTCCTAAATACTAAGGAAGTATGTGTAATAAATCCTAAATACTAGGGAAGTATGCGTAATTTGATCTTAATCATATAAATGTACTTCTTTAAATTAGCATTATGTTAATTTGAACTCAAATATCTTAAATAAGATATTGACTTTAAGGCTCATAAATGAAAAAAACAATTGGGAGAGAAAAATTATTTACAAGTAACTGTTAAACATATTTTTCGACCGATATTAATCGTTGATAAAACTGGTTTATATTCCATATTTTTCTTTTAGTTTAGTTGAGAACAATGTATTTTCTCAGCCGGATATCATAAGATTAATCCCACCATGCATAGAAATTATCAAAATGAGTTTTGTTTCTTCCAATATATTTTTCTTCATGCACACAATCATTTGTAATATTGTTTAAAAAAACTCAACTATCTAACAACTATGTTAGATCTTGTTGATTATTCTATATCTATATAAAGAAAAGACATCTTTAAGATGAGTTTTTCAGTGTTGTGAAAATGTATTTATATACAAAAAAAAACCTTGATTTATAATATAATTATATCTATTATTATAAATATATTTTTTATAAAAAATCTAAAATTATTATAAATGTATTTCTATTGTGATTTTTAATAAATAAAAAAAGTCTTCTATTATTTTATACTTTAAGTACTGTATAACAAAACCGTAAGAAAATATAGCCGTTGAGGCTGAAACTCAATTTAGATACGATATTACAGGCTTTTGAGAGATAGGGCCATGTCGTTTGTGAACGAGATGTATTGAGGGTCATTTTCTTGAGTGTTTCTTCTTTATTTCTCTTATTACATGCATGACGTGAGTCTCCTCGTCCAATTTGATGCAATGGTTTGAATCTTTTGATGATGTTAATTTGTCGTAGCTGGTTGGACTTTTGTCTATAAAATGCCATGTAGTTAGGAAAACAAAAAAAGAACTTCGTTTTGCTGAACCTTGGCAAGGAGTACGATAACGAAGAGGCCCATTAGTAAATAAATACATGGAAGTACAATTCTCATTTACCTCCTAAATCTAATAAAAAAATGTCTCATTTTTTTTCTTAAATATGTTTTTTTTTTCTTTTGATTCCTGAAAAAAGAATTCTTAACTTTTGGTCTTTACAAAATTCTTTTTGGGTTTTAATTTTTATTATTTTATTTTAATCATTTAATATATTTTTTTCATTTTAATCCCTACAATATGTAAATCATTTGTGTTTAGTCCTATCAAATGTTTTTAAAAGGATTAATTCAAAATGAATAAAAATTATAAGGACTAAAATAAAAAATTGGAAGAAAACAAAATAGCAATGACAAATAAAAAGAATTCTATAGGACCAAAAGTCAAGCAAAAAAAATTTAGGAACAAAAAGTAAAATATGACTATAAAATAGAGATAAAAACATATTTAAACATTTTTTATTATTCGGTTGTTCATCAAGATTAATATCTTTTGAAAAATCGAAAGACATAGATCTGGCCCCTCCCAACTAAGTTTTTCCCAAACACAGAAGTCAATATTCAAACTCCTCAGCATAAAAAAAAATCCGCATAAAAAAACTCCTAAGTCCTAACCACTTGTTTGTAAAATGAAAAAAAGAAAAAACAATATCGTTTACCTGTACTGTTTAACGTTATCTTTTCTTCTCTCTCTCTCTCTTTTTTATTATAAAAAAACGTTATATTTTCGTACTATGCAATTCATTTCTCTCCAGTTTTAAATTGTGCAATCATTTTTTACCTCTTTCTCTTACCACACATTAAGTATGGAAGTGGAGAAGTATTTGATACCAGTACAACTATTAATACAGGGTGAACAACAGCTTTAAACGAGTAACCGTTAGCATAACCGTTAGGTACCTTCAAGGTTCATCCCATATGTGGAAGAGCAAATCCAACAAGGCTTACAAATCTCACCATTATAAGAACTGGTCTCACCAATGCTACTAACAACAATAACAACATTTCAAATGATTTAAGATTCAAATCTTGGTGCTCATGATTCCGAAAAAGATTAATCATTCCAATAAGGACTACTTCATACCCATATCATGTTTTAAAAAAAATCTCACCATTACTGTGAAATTTGCTCTACAATTGGTTGCAGATTTTGCTTAAAGCCCATGTGCATGGGTTTGTAAATAAATTAGAATCCATTCAATATTAATAATTTAATATGCACTATCTACCTTACTGCATTTCTTGCATGTACTTCTTTTGGACCACAGCAATTATGGTCTTCAAAAGCCTGTACGTTGCTTTCTAAGTTCGCATTGATAAGACTTTAAAGAGAGGAAAAAGATACGTATAACGGTAACCGTACGTGTACATGCTTAGCCACTTGTGAATAAAAAGTCCTAAAAAAAAAAGTACACCCATTACCGATTTAAAGCCGTGTTTCGGAGATGTTATTTCAAGATAACTCTGCTTATTTTTAAGTGTTATTAACTGGGCCTAAGCCTAATTTACATTATATCTTTGGAAATCTCAAAACCTATATGTAGAAACTAATTGAAGATAACGACTAGTAATAATGATGTACGGATAGATGCTACAGCAAAGGGATAACTCTACCCAGAGAGAGAGTCATGGGCTCATGGACAATAGTTTCAGCCCGAGTCTGACACATATACTCCTAACGTCATTATTACAGGTACATACTTTATTACAATATTGAGACTTAAGAGTGAAACTTTTGCTACTTATGTATCAAAGTGTCTTTCTAAATATATATTTTTTCTGACGATGATAGTAATATAAAATAACTGTCATAGAAAAATCTGATTAATTTTCATCGGAAATCATAAACACACTAAGTGTTTTTGTAAATATATATTTTTTCTATAATGATATTAATATGAAATAACTGTCATAAAAAGATCTGATTAATTTTCATCGGTAACATGAGCACACACGGGGAGTGTCTTTGCATGTATACCTCTACTATCACTTGTGCAAGCGTGGCTTGAGGTGTTACCATTTGAAAATATTCGCCCACCTGCCCAGATTACTGAGTTCCAGAATTCGGGTCTTTACCTCCAAAATAAAGTAAATAGAATCTCATTGTCATTTTAATACCTAAAACTAAGGAAAACTCAAATAAATCCCTAAAATTCTTCAAGGTTTCATGCAAGTCCCTAAATTAACCCTTTTTTTTCCTTCTCATTTTAGTCCCTAGTCTAGGACTTGGGTGATAATAATAACAAAAGTTTAGGGACCAAAATGAGGAAAAAAGGTTAGTTTCAGGAACTTAAATGAAACCAAAATGAGAAAAAAAGGGTTGGTTTCAAGGACTTAAATGAATACAAATTTCAGGAACAAAATTAGCCATTTTTCCCTCAAAATAATCCAGACTACCTGGCCACTGGATTGGAACCACTATTATTCACACTTCGGACACAACAAAAAGCTCTCAGAACATTGTAAAAAAATATAATTACTTTTTCTCTAATAAGTACTTATGGAGAAATTTATCCAACCATGCCATAACCAATCAAATCTTTGACTGATTCATTGAGATAAAGAGAACAGAAACTAAATCACAAATTTTGGCCTTTGATGTTGAGAATACCAAATTACTTCAGTCAACGACTGAAGCACGTTCTAAATTGTTAGATAGGTAAATGATCAACACATATATTCATACAAGTTCCAACATAAGGCAGCTTCCAAGAGAAGAAATTAACAGGTAACTGGAAGCTGCTAGGAATATTAATTCGAATAGTTCATACATAAATTCCTGTAGATTTCCAATATAAAATGGTTACAATTGTTATTTTGGAGCCATAAGTTTGAAGCCTATCATCAGGCGCCACTAGCATATAATTGGGTCCATTCCTTCGCTGCATAGTTCAATGCCACATTTTAATAAGGGGATATTTTCCATCATTATCATTGTTTATATACAAATCACACAAAAACATACCTGTTTCGACAGCCTCGGCCTCATTAGATTTCCAATGCTTGGCAATGTTCTCAGAAAGTGGATCATCTGGGTTTGGTGCACTCAATAGAGCTTGAATGCTAGAAGATGCCAACAAACTCATATTATTAGTACATAATACTCTTTCCGATTGATAGCAGGTTAATAAAATAGTTTCCATTGACTTGCCCCACAACATTCTCCTCATTGTGAACATTCTAGTTGGTCATGTCAAGAGCCAAGCACCCGATGATTAAAAAAACTAAAGGGTCCTTTAGTTTCAGAAAACATTTTCTATTTTCACTTTCTGAATGTTTTCATTGTTTTTATATTTTTATACAAACTTGAAAACAGAAAATAAAATTAATATAGAAAACATTTTATCAAAGATACAAAAAATAAGGCAAAGTCTGAAAGGCACAAACAATTATTATAGTTTCTCAAAAACAGTTTTATCAAACAATAAAGAAAAACTATTCTTCCATTCCATACCAGCAACATTTAGTAGCCTAAAAGAAAACAAGATACCTTAATAGAACAGTGCGTATCTGAAGTGCAGGACTCCACTTATCTTTCAGAATATCAAGACATATCCTGCCAAGCTAAATTAAACAAGAACTTGTAAGAGAAAAATAACTACTAAAAAAGAAATGAGAAGTTAGGGAAAGCAAAATGCACCTTATCAATGTTCGGATGATATATTTTTGTTAGAAACCTAACCTGTGAAAAGCAATGCACATTTAAAACCATCAAAAAGGTATCAAAGTCAACAGAATAAGAGGAAACCATACAATCACACAGGATTTGAGATAATAAAAGATTCTTGAAAAGGGATGAAAAGAGACTTGAGAGAGCCACCATGGACAACTCAAGTCCCAATCAGATACCTAGGAGAGCTGTAGGTACACCACTTCCCTAATTCATTATAAGTGGAGAGCAACCCTCACCATATGAGCTAGCTTTTGGGATTAAGTTAGGTCCAAACCCTCACATTCTAAGATGATATTAGAGTCTATCCTAGATCCATTCAAAGGGCCACCTACCATGTTATTCATGCATCAAGCCCAAAAGTGCTGGATGTGAGGGGGTGCATTGAAAAAAATCCAAGTTTCACATTGGCTAGAGATAGTGCCAAGATAGAGTATATTAATGGAGGACAACCCTCACCCTATAAGTTAGCTTTTGGTGTTGAGTTAGGCCCAAACCCATTCTAAGAACCGTGCAACTTTTAAGAGTAGCTCAGAGGATCAAACCAGATGGGAAAACAAAACATTATGAGACCCCAACTTAAGGAGGAAAGATTTAAATTTAAAGGAAATAAAAAAGACATTGAGCTGGTTTGTTTAAACTTTAAAAAAGCAATTTTAAAATAAGCGTTTTTAGATAAGCAGATAGGATTTGCTTCTCAAAATAAGCAGAAAACAGTTTTTTTTTTAAGCAGAAACAATTTAGACAAACACACTAAGAAAATAGAAAGCTACTTATTTTATTAAATAAGTGTTTTTTTTAAGAAATAAGTTTAAACAAACTCACCCATTATTATTAATTAATATCAGTTCAAAGTAATTATTGTGCCATTGTCAATAAGGGAAGGTGTGAATAAAAAGACATAATAGAGAAAAATACTGTTCTTTAACTAGCAAAGAGATCCTATTAGATCTTAAATAGCAAAAACTAAAACAGAGTTTGTTAGCTTCTGTCAATGGCAAGGCTAGGGACTTGAGTTCCAAATTGGAAGTATGTGATTCTAGTGGGGGGTTACAAGGCCTCGGACTCTAACAATAGCTAGCTTCTGTGGTGTCATCTCAAGATTCTTATCAAATGGTATCAAAACTTTCCACCAAGTCTCCCAATAGCAAAGGAGTGGTGCAAGTGGTGATGTTGGCATTGTAGTGTTCATCCAGGACTAATCAAAAGGGCTGGGGCACAGCCACATCCCACACCCGCACTGGGCTGTGAAGCATGGTGGGTAGAGTTAGGATCTAATTACAAGGTATGGGATTTGAGTTCCACAATAAATGTACAGAATTCTGGTGTCAGGTTTATAAGGCCTTGGGCTCTCCAACTACAATGGTTATCTTTGGTGGTGTGGTTCTCCCAACATTCTTATCACAAATACAATACCTTAAACCATAAGCAATTGAGTAAATTACACACGCCTCTCCTCCTTTATTAAAACTTGCACAAACCTTATTGCTGGTATGAAGTTGGTTCAGGTGATTTTGTGAGATGGATAATTGATGGCTTGGTTAGCATAATTTTATTTGCTTTCTGAAAACTATAATTGTTCATTTGGCTTATGGGTTTCCTGGAATGGGGTTGGTTCAATGGTTTTGTTGCTCACGGTGGTGTTCATTTGGCTTATAGGTTTTACTGGTATGATAGTTTGATTGAGTTTTCTGCAACCTTTTTTTTTTCCATCAAAATTGTCCCATACTTGAAGGAGGAAGACAAGGACATTTTCAGAAAAAATACTCATTAAATGTCATACACATCACTTACTACTGTCAAATGTTTGGACAACATTTAGAGGGATTTGTATATATTTTAAAAACCGAGGGGAGACATCTATAATTTCCTTAAACCTCAAGGGAGGTTTGTGTAGCTTTTAAAAATTGAGGGGAGACATCTCTAATTTCCTTAAACCCCGGGGGAGGTTTGTGTAGTTTACTCTAAGCAATTATCCAGCAAACACTTTTACAACTTAGTTTCATTTCTTTTTGGTGTATAAGAATTCGGTAGAAACTTAACACCAAAAGAATGCCATGGTGCCATTAGAAAGAATAATAGTAAATATGTACCTTTGGAGCAGCCATTGGATATTCTTCTGGCAAAAATAGTTCTAACTTGAAAACGCCTCCTAGTAATACAAATAATAATAAATCAGCAAAAACATGAAGGATAGACATATTTAAGAAAATAATGGAATTATAAATATCATTGCCATCACAGACATTAAAAGTAAACAAGACGATAACCATCCATTATTCCCAAATGCAGAATCAAGAAAGAAGGAACTAACATCTGATCTAAGAAAAACTTACTGCTTTACTTCAATGTTGCTTTAGTTAAAACTGTTTAACTGAATAGATAACACAAACACTGTATGTAAGCATGAACAACATTGAATCTAGTTTGGTTATCAAAACATGCTTTAGTAAAAAAGAAAAATTGGCTTTTCTATTTAATCTAATGCAGATGACCCTAAACTAAAAATGAACTATAAAGCAGTTCCTTTACACATGAGAAGAGCACACTATTGAAATTGATCATCTAGATGGTAAGAAAAATAATGTCAACAGTCAAAAATATTATTGGGTCATTGATAAGGAAAAATAATGAGAACTGATAAATACAAAATAATACCTCGCTTCATCTCACAAACAATAGACCCAAAAAACTACCAGCAAACTTCTATGTAAGTAGCCACAAATAGAGTAATAGTTTGTTTGGTTTGGCAAGTAGGCCACAACTAGAGTAATAGTTTGTTTGGTTTTGAATTTTCCAAACCAAAACCCATTGCTGGACATGATAGTGTTTCAAATCTTGTTTGGCTACTTTTTATTTGAATCAAGTTTGTTCATGAATGAGGGTTAGGAGAGAAGCAAACTTTACTAGCATTTACATTGGGGATTTGGATTATTAGGGATAAAAACATTAACTTTACATTTTATACTCACTTTTCAGGTCACTTCATTTCATATCCATTTAAACCAAATTAATTTTACAAAATCATTTAAAGTAATCCTTGCACATGCTCACCTAAACACATACCAAGACAAATAGCATACAACTAAAAAATAAAAGGTAATTGAACAGAATTTCTGTGGCATAAAATCATTCCGAGAATACATTTGACTGTAGAACATAATTGCTAACAAAATCTCCATGTACTTCCTAATTCCTAAAAATACCCAAAACAAAAGGAATTTTCCCCTACATTACTAGTAAGTATAGTTTAAACAGAGACAACATGCTTTTAAGTAGATGAAGGAAGCATAATTAAGCTGTCAAACCCAATACTACCTTCATAAGGCGACTGGGTAGGCCCAAGGATCATCACATTGAAATATCGCATATTCTCTTCAGAGGGGGAGGCACTAATACCAGGTGCTGCATCAGCAGATCATCATAATATCAGAGACTGAAACAATCAAGAAATAAGCAGAATAAAATCAAAAGGATAAAAAGTCACAACCCTTGCATCATTATTTGGATTATTAAATCACCAAGGTAAAAATATTTAACATATCCTAGAAGACACTAGGATTCTATTTTTATTTTTATTTGATGCTATGATCGACCCTGCGCTTTGATCATTTGAAAAGATATCAACAAAACACAAAGCCAAGACACTATGTAAAGCTTAAAAAAATGGACAAATACAATCAATTAAACTTAGAGCAAGCTTATAACGCACTGAAATAAACTGAGAACAAATTTTTCATATAAATAAACAAAGGCAAAGTTCGAATAACTAGTTACCTGGCTCACTGAGCAAACGCTGCGTTTCCTGTTGAGGTAGGAGAAAAAATAGTGTTCAAAACATTCAGAAAGATCAAAATTAAAAAAAAAACAATTGAAAAACCCAGAATCGCAGTTCATTTCCAACGAAGATCAAAAGCAAAAGGGTAGCTGAATCCCCAAATTGTAACACCAAAAGACGCTTCAATTTTTATTTTATTTTTATAAGTTTTCCTTCATGTGGCAACTGAATTTAAACATAGGGCAATTTGGGAATTCGCACGGGAAGAAGCAGAAAATCCATAAGCGGGTTTCGAGTTTCTTTCGTTTTCTCAGAAACCAAAGAAATCGATCAGAGAAATTGAAATTGGAATAACAACGAGGAAATAAGTACGAACCTTGATGATTCTTCGAGGGAGGTTGCTGTTGGCCATTGTCGAGTTCGATTGCAAAACGTGCAATAGGGTTTCTAGAGAGAGAGAGAGAGAGAGAGAGAGAGTTTCTCTCAGTGAGACAGAAATGAACAATGCTGAGATCGAAAAACTTTATTTTCAATCAGCAAACACTCTATTAAAATGAAAAAAAAAAAAAGGAAAAGAAAGCAACAATTTTTTAAGAGTTTAATAGGCAAAAGGTTTTTACAACCAATTAATTTTTTTTTCATAATAATAATAATAATATTTTTTATATTATTATTATGAGTTTAAATATGTTGATTTTTTTAAGAAAATAGAATAATTTGTGTTATTTTTCTTTACAGAATAATATATATATATATATATAATATTTTTATGTATACTTTAATTTAATTATGCATAATTTAATATGAAAAAAATTGTAACGTTTTTATTTTCTTTAAACGAGTGTTTTGAAAAAAAATTATTCATCTAGAGCTAATACCTTAATAAGTTGAAATTATAAGAATGTGAGCAAGGGAGTGCTCTGCTGGGATTTTGGAGAGTCCTTTTGCAAAGAATCATCCCTCTAGTCATCCATTATGCCACAAACACAAACTGCTCTTCAGAAATAATATTAGGCAAGACCCCCTTCAACCAGTTTGCCAAAGATTTGGATAGGACCTTATAAATAACATTACAAAGTTATTGGCATGTAATCCTTCATAGAGGCTGGGTTATCACCTTTGGGTATTAAAGATTTTGATCTTTAATTTAGTTTTTTAGTGTTAATTTGATCTTTAAAATGTTAGTATATTTTGTTGTGATATATTTTAGCTTAAAAAATGTACTCAATTTTTTTTATATACATTTTTCACTTTTTAAAATTATTAATTTTTAAATTAATTTGGGTTTGCGAACCAATTTGTTCATCCACGGATTTTTGTGGGCCGGATACGGACCTTGAGAAAAAATTCATTTATTTTGCAAACTGGACTTATCCGAACCGTCTAAAACACGAGTTTCACGGGTCGGGCCTTAAACGAGCCAAATCGGTTCATATACCCATCCTTAGTCTTGGTGCATTCGAAAAAATGCATCATGAACTTCATCTTTAGATAATGGAACACTCAACATACAATTAACTTCTGAAGTAACCACTAGCTCCAAAACCTCCACCACTACATCATAGGAACCAATAGATTCACTGAAAATATTTGAAACATAGTTTTGAGCTACTTGGCATAGCCCTACCTACCTCAAGATTGCTTCTCCCTGCTCATTCAATAGTTGTTTGATACCATTAACCTTTTTCCTCACTAATGCCATGGAGTGGAAGAACTTCGAGTTATAGCCTCCCTTCTGGAGCAAAAGCATTTTCGCTCTCTGCCTCCAATAAACATCATCCTTCATGAGCACTTTTGCCAGCTTCTCCTTCAACGATTTCATTTTAGACACTAAAGTGTTATCATCAAACTTCCTATACCATTCTGGGTCTTTCTTGGTAGTTGTAACTTCCTCCTTAAAATTCCTATTAGGGCATTTACCCTAACTTTCGAGCCCCTCTACACACATCTTAATTTTTAAGGTTACTTCTCCAATACCATCTTGATTACACCCATCCCTCACCACCTCCTCAACATCCTTCTTTGGTAGCCACACATTCTCTAAGTGTAACCTCCTCTTTGTACTCTTAGTATAGCTTCTCCTCAATGACAATTCCAAAGAGAAGTGAATTGGACTATGATCTGAAATGGAAGAAACCATATTAACTAACTTACTCTCAAGGAATAAATCCAACTAGCTTCCTAAGACAAATGCTCTATAAAGTTTCTCTTCCACCACATTAAGTGTACCTAAACTTTTGGACTATGTAAAGGTATACCCCTCCAAGGGAATATCAATAAGGTGGCAATCTGACTTCTCCTCTCTAAAACCATTAAACAACCATTATGGATGCTCAACGCAACCAGCTTTGTCATTATCCACCAAGAGATCATTAAAATCTCCTATTACACACCATGGAAGACCCGACATGGTATGAAGATAGCAAAGACAATCCTAAGACTCCTTCCTCTGACTCCTATCCGGACATCCATAGAAACCTGTCTACTTCCATTTCCCCTTATCACCGATGCAATGTGAATATCAATGAAGTTTTGAGCATAATAGACAATCTAACAACTCGTACTCTTCCTCCACATAACCACCAAATTATCACCCCTACCTTTTCTATCAACAACAAAATTATGATCAAACTTCATACTTCTACACAACTCTTCAATCTTGTTCTTGTTAACAAGAGTCTTGGATAAGAACAACTACTATGGACAAGGTCCTTCAAAATAGGAATTTCCTGGAGGTTACCTAAGCCTCGATAATTCCAACTTAGGACAGTCATTGCTCCTAGGAGGCTTGGGAACTAGGACCTACTAATAAAAAAATGAACAACTTTTGATGAGATTCCTACAACACTTGAACAACCCATATCATTGGTTATCAAGTTCTCCCTCCTTTTTTCTTCTCTTTTTGTTCCATGGTCTCCTCCTTTGTAGGTTCTAATGGTGTCCCACTAATCACTATAGCTCCCTCCAATGGTTGAGAGATATTTGGTATCTGTTGATTTCCTTGATTATTAGTCACCACCTTTTTTGTGGGGTATTAATGTTCCCTTCATTTTGTGGGATATAGTGTGTGCTTCCATTATTGGCATTTAAGCCAGTCATAACCTCCCCTTGATTTCCACTATAATTCTTGACATATGAGACCCAATCACCCTAACCGTCCCTTAGCCATTGTGAACCACCAGTTCCCCAACCCCTCCTGTTCTTTGTCCTCAAATCAGCCCCCTCATTCTTGCTGCCCATCATCATCCACCAGAGTGAAGATTTTATCACATAATTTCTCAATGTGCCCTAAGGGGTTCCACATAAGAAACAGAAAGCCCCAAGATGCTTATACTTGAACTTAACAACCATCCAATCACTACTTGACTTCTTCACCTTTTTCTCCTTCTTAAGGGCAGCACGAACACCCACTCGAACCCTAACTCTCATGTATGATCACCATGAACCCGTGTTATTATTCTCATCGTATTCCATAAAGGAACCAATGAAATTCCCCAGGTTGCCCAATGATTGAGGTCATAAATCTTGTAGGTGTGATACCCTAAATCTATTATGAATAAACATGCACTTTTCCTTTACATGTAAACTCATTTCAATAAATGTTCATTAACGCAATTGTGAAAACATTTTACCTTAAGAAAACATGAGCATTTTTTTCTTTTTATTCCTCTATACATACAAGTCTTGACAGAATATAAGTCATTCAATAAAGACATAAGGGTTTCGAATATAAACCATACACCTTTTAAATGAAAGAGAAAAGGAAAATGATATAAAAGGTGATGACTGCATATACAAGCAAAATATTTGAAACCTAGGTCTATATAAATTGATTTGTATTCTTTTATTATCAATTTCATATAGAGTTTTTGTGATATTATTTTAGATCACTTTCTTAGATTAGTAGTTAATCTCTTTTCTATTTATTTTTTCTAATAATTTTCTTTTTCTTTACCCTACTTTTCCATTAGATATATATTGGTTTGTTTTGCTTCAACCACTTTCCTCCCAGTGAGTATACTTTTAAAATTATGAATGTATTTTTTTAAGTGAAGTATATATTTAAATATTTCTTCCATTTTATAATCAACATTTCCTTATCAAAATTAATAAAATTAATTACCAAACAATGTTTATAAGAATATCAATTATATAGTATTTGGTTATTTTGTTCAAATGAAATTAAGTGAAGTATATTATTTGTCAAAAATATGTTCATCCTTATTTTATTTAATAAAAAATTAAATTCCTCATATTAGTTATATTAGTATAAAATTTTGATAATTATAATTAAGTTAATAATATATATTTTTAAATTAGGTTTATGCATAGTAGTTGACAGAAGCTAAGATGGTTTAATTGACATAGTTATGTTCAACTTCACTAATCTTAACCTTCAACATGCTTATCTATATTTAATTTTGAATCAAATATCCGAATAAGATAGAAAAAAACTTATACGATGTACCTTAATTTTATTTCAATTTTCATATATAAATGTTTATCATTTATTTTAATTTCTTCAAATTATTAGTTTTTACTTTTAAAAGTCTTAAATACTATTAATTTTTCTTATCAATGATTTGTTTTCAACTAAATATATTTAAATTTTCTTAAATGTTATACCAATAATAATAATACAAAAGTAAGTCTTTTCATAACATTCAATTATAAGACATTTTATAATTTTAAGATTTTAAAGAATAAATATAACATCTTAAAGAATAATAAATACTCATTTAGTATCATAAATATAAAATAATTATAAAGCATATAAGAATAGTGTAGTTGTTATAATTAATATCATCATATTTCTGATTCACTAAAAATGAAAAAATAATTACTACAAAAGAAATAAGATAAAATAGTAACATAAAAGTAGCATGTAATAACATTTTAAAAGTTAGCAATAAGTATAATTAATATTTTTTATATACAAATAATCCTTATTGTAATTTAATTGTAAGATATAAAATCTGAATCATATAATAATTCTTATAGATAAATAATTTTAAAAAGTAAATGTAATGAAATTAAAATCAAAGAAATAATAATAATAATAATAGACAAATTTATTGTATGATCGAAACTACAATTTATGTTATAATGAGTTTCTATTTTGACAATTAAAATTAATTTTGATATTTTATACATGTTTTTTATTTCAAAAATTTAAATGAATGTTAATTTTGATATTAAATAATAACATTAAATATTATGTTACTACTCATGCACATTTAATTTTTAAAAAAATATCAAACAAAAAAGAGAAAAAATGAAGTTTACAAATGAAAAAAAATATCTTTCAATACTTTAGTCACTTTTTAGAAATTTAAAAAAGTAACTATAGTAATCATTATGCATAAATAAATTTATTGTAACAACTAATATAATTAAAATTCTTAAATTGTAATGTAAATGTCCATTTTTTTTCTACACTATTTCGATTTTCTATTCCACATTGCCTTGCTTTTTTATAAAAAAAAAGAGAAGGAATTTCAATATCTTCAAGCCTTCACGGGTTTTACTGTTTGGATTTACGCTAGTGGTCGGTCGGGTAAAGATTCAGCTCAAACGAAATTAATGTCTTATCTTTACTTCCCTTTTATCTCCAATAAAAAATAAGTAAAAAGGGACAACTGTCATACCCTAATTTCGTCCAGGGACCATTGTTTGTCAGCATGCGACCTTTGTTTGACCACCTCAAAATGTTTAACACCCATCGTTGTGGAATCCGTAAAGTTCCGAGATGTTTCAAGAAGAAACTGATCAAAAACATGAAAACGAGAGTGTATTTAGCAAAGTGAGGTGTGTAAATAAATTGTTACACTCTAATTTCATCCGAGGACCATTGTTGATATCTTTGGAAGGCTTAACACTCATCGCGGTGAAATCCGTAAAGTTTCGTGAGATTTCGGAAAAAACGGCCAAAAACACAAAAATGGGGGGTAAACTTATCAAGATAGGGGTGTAAATAGCAATTTTAATCTAGACCATTCCAAAACATTTTGGAAGTTGGGTTGCTTAAGGAGGAAGCAACTGGGCGGTAAGCTCCTCCACGTTGTTGAAAAATGGTTTCCGAGGCTTTTATGGCTTCCGTAATGCTTCCGTAAAATTTCCAAAATGCTTGGGTAAACATATTTCACTTAACATTGGTGAAAGGGATGAGAAAAAAAGATGAAAATAAAATCTGAAACACTTCCGTAAGGCTTCCGTAACTTTTCCATAAAGTACGAAAAGGGGGGGTGAACTTAGTAATTGGGGTGCGCTTAGAAATGTTCCTCAAGAAGCCTCTTGGCGGTAAGCACCTCCCTTTTTCCCTATAAATAGGGGAGGGGGTGGGCTTTTTGAAAATGTTCATGACCCCTAAGCTATGCATTTCGGCTATTTTGGGCAAAAAACACGTTTTCGTGAAGAAAAATTGAGTCGAAGTGCTTCCGTAATGCTTCTGTAACGCTTGCGTAAGCGATTCTGTGGAAATTCTTCATCGTTCTTCACCGTTCTTCGTTCGCTCTTCGTCGTTCTTCAATCTTCAACCGGTAAGTTCCCAAAATCGAATCTTTCAATTCATTCTATGCACCCTTACTGGTCCCTACTTGTTTTGTATACTTACACTTTAATTTCGCTTACTTTTAGTTTTCTTTTCTTCTACTTTAACGAGCTTTTTACTGTTTATTTAAGCCGTTTTCTCACCTAATAAATGATAAAATGAATTTCAACCGATCATTTGTGTTGTAATCTCGTTTAATCAATGTTAAAACAAAATTTAACCGATCGTTCACGCTGTAATCACGGTTAAACCAAAAAAAGGTAAAAATATAATAATAATAAAATAATCAAGAAAAATCAATCGAACGTTTTTTCTTTGGAAGTTTCCTTGAATGAATTGACTAATAACCAAAGTGAAACTAAGGCTAAAATCAACTCACAAATCAAGTTTTGTCCGCAAAAGTCACTTAGAACCGTTTTAAGGTCCAACGCCTTAAACGATCCTCTTTGCTTTTATCGGTTAACATGGACAGTTCAAAAGCATAAAATCAACCCATAACTTTACCGCTTGTGCAAGAACTACGTAGGTCTGATTTCCTCATCGCAATTGAGGATACGTAGGAGCAAAAGCCCTGCTTTTGTCGACCACCCCAAGAGATTGTTAATGGTCCAATGCCTTAACGTTTCTCTCCTTTCCAAAAATCAAAAGATCGTTTAATGTTTCAACACCTTAAACGACTTTTGTTCGATTAAAATCGATCTTGTGGAAAAAGATCAAAACAACTTAACCAATGTTTAGTTCTGAAATAACTACGTAGGTCTGATTTCCTCATCGCAATTAAGGATACATAGGAGCGAGGGAAACACCCTTGTCGACCACACCAAAATTAAAAACATAAAAAGCATAAAAACACAAAAAGACATAAAAAAGGGAAAATACATAATTTTGAAGTCATATTTGCACACTTGATTAAAGGTTGTTGTCTTTTGTGACGGACACGTGAGGTGCTAATACCTTCGCCGTGCGTAAAAACAACTCCCGAACCTTTCACGATTAAAGTTCATAGACCACACCTTTTCTGGTTTTTCCGACGTTTTCCTTGAATAAACGTTGGTGGCGACTCCATGCATTTTCCTCCCATGGAAGACGCACCTGTGAGCCTCACGCGCCCTCCCGCCGAAGGGTAGGTTGCGACACGCGCTTAGCGCGACAACATGACGTTTGGGTTTAAGGCTCATGCGCTTAGCACCACCTCTCGTGCTAAGCCCAATTCAAGTTTCAAATTCCAGAGACATATCCAGGCTTAGTGCGAAGACACGCGCTTAGCGCTGTCTGCAGCTCTAATTGGTCCTACAATTTTCGTTTAGCCTGAGATGTTAGGTTTAGCGCCAATCCAAGCTTCAACTTACAGAGAGTAGTTCAGGCTTAGCGCAACAAGCGCGCTAAGCGCACTTCAAAAAACACTTCAAAGACAGTAAGGGATTGGCGCTTAGCGCATCCTACCCGCTAAGCCCAACTCATGAAGTTCACTTCCAGAGAGGATCTGGGGCTTAGGTTAGGATTATGCGCTTAGTGCAACTATAATAAATGTTTCCAGTGAAGAAGTGGCGCTTAGCGCATCATCTCCGCTAAGCTCACTGCTTGAAGTTCAATTCTAGAGATGAAGTGGGGCTTAGCGCAATGATGTGTGCTTAGTTGAACTATTTAGCCAACTAATGAAGGGTCAAAGCGCTTAGTGCGAGTAAGATTAGGCTTAGCGCATGAAGACATTGCGCTTAGCGTAGGGGTTGCGCTTAGCAGATGGACAACTGTTAAAATTTTCTAACTCTTTTTCTGTCCATCTCTTAACACAAGCTGAAAACCCTTTTTCTCAATACTAAACAAGCTTAAGTCATATACAATGATAAGCAATTATCCTAAGCTACATGCAAGAAAAATAGAATTAAAAATGACTGGGTTGCCTCCTAGCAAACACTCTTTTAATGTCATTAGCTTGACACATCTTCCTGTTATCCAGGGTCTAACAAGGTTCCTACTTCCAGAACCTTTTTCTCAGGTCTCTTTTCATCCATCAGATGAACCTTCAAACAAACATTTTGGTCAGGCGGATCTTTATCCTCATGGAATAAATCAAAGCTGATTTTTTGATCTTCTATGCCCATTTGCAGCATCTTCTTTCCCATGTCTACCATGCAGCTTGCGGTAGACATGAATGGGCGTCCAAGTATAAAAGGAATATAAGAATCCTCTTCAATATCCATTACAACATGTCGCAACCTACCCTTCAGCGGGAGGGCGACGCGGGGCTCACGGGTGTGTCTTCCAAGGGAGAAAGGCACGTGGAGTTGCCACCAACGTTTATTCGAGGAAAACATCAGAAAAACCAAAAATGTGTGGTCTATGAACTTTAATCGTGAAAGGTTCAGGAGTTGTTTTTATGAATGGGGAAGGTATTAGCACCCCACGCGTCCGTCACAAGAAACAACAACCTTCAATCAAGTGTGCAAATATGACTTCAAAACTACGTGTTTTTCTTTTTTTTATGTTTTTATGTATTTTCCCTTTTTTATGTTTTTAGCTTTTTATGGGCCTTTTGTATTTTTTGTCTTTTTGTGGTCGACAAGGGTGTTTTCTTCGCTCGTACGTATCCTCAAGTGCGATGAGGAAATCAGACCTATGTAGTTCTTTGAGTAAGAACTAAACGTTGGTTAAGTTGTTTTTATCTTTTTCCGCAAAATCAATTTTAACCGAACAAAAGTCATTTAAGGCGTTGGACCATTAAACGATCGTTTGATTCTTTTGAAAGGAGAGAAACGTTAAAGCATTGGACCATTAACGATCTCTTGGTTGTGAAAGAAGAGAAATGTTAAGGCATTCGACCATTAATGATCTCTTGCTTTTTTGAAAAGGGATGGTCGACAAAAACGGGGTTTTTGCTCCTAGGTATCCTTGATTTGTGATGAGGAACTCAGACCTATGTAGTTCTTGCAAAAGCAGTAAAGTTATGTGTTGATTTTATGCTTTTGAATGGTCCATGTTAACCGATAAAAGCAAAGAGGACTGTTTTAAGGCATTGGACTTTAAAACGGTTTTAAGTGACTTTTGCGGACAAAGGCTTCATTTGTGAGTTGATTTTAGCCTTAGTTTCACCTTGGTTATTAGTCAATTCATTCAAGGAAACTTTCAAAGAAAAATATCTGAGGTTACAGTGTGAACGATCGGTTAGATTTTGCTTTAACAGTGATTAAATGAGATTACAATGCAAATGATCGGTTGAAATTCATTTTATCACTTATTAGGTGAGAAAACGACTTAAATAAATAGTTAAAAGCCCGTTAAACCGGAAGAAAAGAATGGATGAAGAACGACGGAAAATATTCATGAAATTGCTCACAAAAACGTCTCGGAAGTGTTACGGAGGCACCTCGACTTGGATTTTCTTCATAAAAACACATTTTTTCACCCAAAACTGCTGAAATGCATAGCCTAGTGTTGGATCAAGTGGTCTCGGAATAATTAAGAAGGGGGGGTTGAATTAATTATTAATGAACCTTTAATAATTAAAAATCTATCCTTCTTAATGTTACTAAAATCAATTAGGCTTTTACTATAATGTTAAGAAAGTAAAGAACAAAAATAAAAACTTAACCAAAAGTAAAAGCGATAATTAAAGTGCACAGCGGAATTTAAAAGTGTAGGGAAGAAGAAGACAAACACAAGAGTTTTATCCTGGTTCAACAACAACCCGTGCCTACATCCAGTCCCCAAGCGACCTGCAGTCCTTGAGATTTCTTTTCATCCTTGTAAAAACCTTTACAAGAAAAGATCCACAAGGGATGTACGCTCCCTTGTTCTCTTTGAACAATCAAGTGGATGTACCCTCCACTTGAATTGATCCACAAGAGATGTACCCTCTCTTTTCTCAGTTATAACAACCCAAGCAGATGTACTCTTTACTTGTACCACAAACGATGTACCCTCCAATGTGTTAAGACAAAGTTCTTAGGCGGTTAGTCCTTTGAAACTTTGTGAAGGGGAAACAAAAGATATCTCAGGTGGTTAGTCCTTTGAAATCTTTTGTTTAAGGGAAAGGGAAGAATCAAAAGAATTCTCGGACTGTGTTGTTTTGAATTCTTTGAAAAGGGAGAAGGGAGACACAAAAGAATTCAGGCGGTTAGTCCTTTGTTCTTTTGGAAAAGGGAGAAGAGAGACACAAAAAGAATTTAGGCGGTTAGTCCTTGGCGAATTCTTTTTGGCAAAGGTAGAAGAGAATGAAAAAGATGAATAGCACAAGTTTTTGAACAAAGAAATTTTCTTCAAAGAGAAAGTTTTGAACAAAAACTTTTAGAAAGATGAAGAGAAGATGAATCAGAAAAAATCTATTGAAAGAGATGAAAGAAAATATTGAAAGATTGATTGAAAGAGATGATTGAGATGAATGAATATGTTTCATGCCAAGGTCACATATTTATAATTTCTTGATGACTCAAGTCAAAACTTGTAACTCTTGGCAATTCCTTTAAAACTAATTACTTAAAAAGTTAAGACTTTTGAAAGAATCTTCAAAAATAAGTCACTTGAAGAATTGTGACTTTTGGAAATGAATTTTTCAAAAATAGTCATTGGTAATCAATTACCATTAAGGTGTAATCGATTACACATCAACAAATGTGACTCTTCATTTTGAATTTTGAAAATCTTAACGTTTTAAAACACTGGTAATCGATTACATGTTTATGGTAATCAATTACAGCTTTGTAAATCAGTTTGAAAAACAATGCTGGCTACTGGTAATCGATTACTACCTTCTGGTAATCGATTATCAGAGAGTTAAACTCTTTGGTAAAAGATTTTGTAAAAAGTTCATGTGGTACTCAATGCTTTGAAAAACTTTTTTAATACTTATCTTGATTGATTCTTCTCTTGATTCTTGAATCTTGAATCTTGAGTCTTGAATCTTGATCTTGATTATTCTTGAATCTTGATTCTTGAAAACTTCATTCTTGAATCTTTGGAATTTGCTTGACTCTTGATTCTTTGGCATCATCAAAATAACCTTGGAAGACATTGCTTCCACACCTAGGGGTCCGTGTCATACCCTAATTTCGTCCGGGGACCTTTGCTTGATGACATGCGACCTTTCTTTGGTCCTTGTGAGGTGCTTGACACCCATCATTAGGCAATTTGTGAAATTCCAGGACATGCTGGAAAACCAAAAAAATATTGATGCACAATCCGTAAGTTTCCGTGACACACCGGAAATCAAATGGAAGCATCGTTGCATAATTAAGTGAGATTCCGTAAGTCAAAAAGGGGATGATTATGTAATCCGCAAGGTTCCGTAACATTACGGAAAGAAAACAAGTATCGTTACGAAATTCGTAAGTTTCCGTAACTTTACGAAAAAAGAATCACCAAAAAAAGCAGAGGGAGGTGTACTTAGTAAAAATGGGGGTGCAAATAGCACCCAGGCCCACTTGGGCCCTCCAGAATATTCCTCTAGAAGGCTGTTGCTTCTGGAGGAAGCAACCTGGCTCGCCTGGGCGAGCTGGGCGGCAACCACCTCCCCTATTTTGCTATAAATAGGGGAGGAAGTGAAGAAGAAAAGGGTTCAGCCCCTTAGGCACTTCTCTCTCTTTCGAATTTGCTTGGAAAAATTGTTTCCGTGAAGAAAATCTAAGCCGAGGCGCTTCCGAAACGTTTCCGTAACGTTTTCCATGAAGAATTTCGCGAAGGTTTCGACCGTTCTTCGACGTTCTTCATTCGTTCTTCATCGTTCTTCGATCTTCAACGGGTAAGTACCTCGAACCAAGCTTTTCGATTCATTCTATGTACCCGTAGTGGTCCACATTGCGTTTCGTGCATTTTTATTCTCGTTTTGTTTACTTTTTATACCCCCTCTTGACGTGGTTAAGCCATTTTACTTAAGTCATTTCTCGCTTAACTTAAAAATAAAATAAATTTCCACCGAACGTTTGAATTGTATTATCCGTTAACTTCAGTTAAAATAAATTCCGACCGTTCGGTCGTGCCGTAACCACGTTGGAAATAAAAAAAGGAGGTAAAAAACAATATAATAATAAAAAAAAATCTTTTAGCAAAATAAAGCGGAAAATCAATCGGACGTTTTCTCTTTGGGATTTCTCATTCTTAATCGAATTGATTAATAACTAAAGTGAAACTAAAGCTAAAATCAACTCGCCTAGTCAAGCTCGTCCATAAAAATAGGCTTTTGAAGTTTGTCATTTCAATTTCTCACTAAGTAAAATGGATCATTTTTAAGGTCCAACGCCTTAAAATGATCACCACTTAAGTAAAAAAGAATCACTTGATAAGAAAGAACTACGTAGGTCTGATTTCCTCATTGCAAATTGAGGAATACGTAGGAGCAAAGGGAAACACCCTTGTCGACCACAAAAAAGGAAAAATATAAAAAGGGTATAAAGGATATAAGGACATAAAAGGGAACGTAAAAATCAAAGTCATGTTTGCACATTCGATTAAAGGCTGCCATCCCTTGGGACGAACGTGTGGGGTGCTAATACCTTCCCCGTGCGTAAATACAACTCCCGAACCTTTCACTTAAAAGTTCGTAGATCGCGTCTTTTCCAGTTTTTTCGACGTTTTCCTCAAATAAACGTTGGTGGCGACTCCGCGCGTATTCCATTCGTGGAACACGCATCCCGCGAGTCTCGCGTCGCCCTCCCGCCGAAGGGTAGGTTGCGACAGTTGGCGACTCCACTGGGGACTTTTTTTAGAGAGTTAGGCCATTTAATCTTGTGCAATGTTTTACCGTGACTTACCCCTTTGTTAGTTTCCATTCATTATGTTCTTGTGTATATAAACTCTTTGTTGCTTTTAGTGCGTTTTAAAATGTATGCATGAAGTAAATATTTATTCATTTGATGCACACAAACACCAACACTATTTGCACACACTGTGAGTGAAAAAGGGGCCCTATACCCGGGTTCATGGGAACATAAGGAGTGGAGGCGAATCTGTGATCATGCTAGGTCTCCGACTTGCTTGATTACAGTGAACCCTCATCTAGAGCTTTTCTCTTTGAAAACTTATTGTTGCTAGTAGTCCCTACTGCTGCAATATGTTCTTCAAAGAGGATAATACCTCTAGAAACCGTCAAGAGAGATATGACTACCTTGGGGGGGTTATTGCTAAATGCCTAGTTAGTTCTCTCCCTTGTAGGTCCCTTAAATAGGGGCACGGAGCGAACACGCTGCGTGCCATTTTTCACACTGCCATGCATAAGTATCATACACCCTTTTGCTTATGTTCAATGAATATTGTCATACTATGTACATTCCCGTATTGCGTCTTTTGCATATGCATCGCATATGGGTTCTATCTTTGATCCCCTCACTTTAGCAAACCGACGGAGGGTCCATGTCGCCTTCTTAAAAACATACGTTGGGTGCCACGCTGCCCAAACGTTGTATCCAAGAAGGAAACAATTTCTCGGGCTCCCGTATTCGTAAATTGCATCTGTGTCATATGCATTTCTTCATGCATTCATCCATTCCATCCATGATAGATGTCGGAATTTTGATTCGCACTAGATTTTATTTCACTTTAGTAAAACATGGGCCTTCGCTTAAAAAGAGGTTCTATCAAGTCAAAATCAAGAGCTTAGAGGTCACTAGTTTACGAGAGTTGGGGCAATTAATGGGTCAACTTCAACGGCAAGCCTTCCGCAAAGCCTATGGTAAGATTTGGGACCTAGCTAGGGTAGAAGTCTCCATGGAACCGATTGCATCCCTTTCCCAATATTATGACCAGCCCCTAAGGTGCTTCACATTTGAGGACTTCCAGCTAGTGCCGACTGTGAAAGAGTTTGAAGAAATCCTGGGATGCCCACTGGGAGGAAGGAAGCCATATCTTTTCTCTGGGTTCTATCCCTCCACGACAAGAGTTGCCAAAGTGAAAATCTCAGCACAAGAGTTGGACCGTGTAAAGCAAAACAGAAATGGAGTAGTCGGAGTACCAAGGAAGTGTTTGGAGGAAAGGGCAAAGGCCTTGGCAAATCAAGGCGAATGGGCTTTCTTTTATTGACATCTTGGCGCTTTTGATCTTTGGAGTTATCCTCTTTCCGAATATGGAAGGGTTAGTGGACCTAGCAGCGATTGACGCTTTCCTCGCCTTTCATCATGGCAAGGAAAGCCCGGTCGTCGCCATTTTGGCCATGTATAACACGTTCAACTGGGGATGTGAAAAGAGCAGCGCAAGAATTGTTTGTTGTGCACTGGCTCTCTATATGTGGCTGGTTTCACACCTTTTTCTCCAAGAAGGTAGGCCCGTCTATCCGCTACAAGGTCACCGCTCGTGCGTCGAAAAAGGAAAGGCGAATTGGGACCAACTCTTGGCTAGCATGGAGGGGCGTCTGTTAATTGGTTCCCTCGCTAGAAGGAAGGAAGAATCAGGATTCTATCTTCATGCGAAGGATGTACAAATGTTCCCTTGATGGAACAAGGGGTTGTATTAATTATAATCCCGTCCTCGCCATAAGACAGCTTGGCTACCCCATGAGAGGAGTGCCATCAGACGAAAGCATCATGCCTTTCATCGCACGGGGTTTCAGTGACCCCAATGCGAGGGTACTCTAAGGAGTTCACAAGGCATGTGATGCGGTGTGAAGAAAGGACAGAGAGCTTAGGGGAAGCAGTAATGGGAGCATCGGCGGCTATCATAAGTGGCTGAGAGTCCAGACACAAGGATTGGATTGACTCCCAAATCTAAAGACTATGAGAGACAATGAGGTTAAAGCTTCGGAAGAAAGTGATGAGGTACAAGCCCTAAAGGCAAAGCTTGAAAGAGCCCGGGTAGTCGAAGAGAAGTTCAAGTCCATAGCCATCAAAGTCTGAAGAGAGTATGATGAACTAAGGGACGTCAATATGGCCACCGATGAAGCCTTGGAATGAGAAACCAAAAAGGCCCGAAAGGAAGAACACGACCAAAACAAGTTTTGAGGGGCTTTATAGGGCAGCAATAGTGAGCTCAAACTCCGAAGAGGTGAAAGGAATCATCACGGGTCAAAGGCATGATCTGGAAGGACGAGCTAAAGGCTTGCCTTAGGTCGAAAAGAAATTTGTCCCAACAGTTAAAGTGAGACTGAAGGGAATATGTGGGCCATCATCGATGAGTGCAAAGAGAAGCTAAATCTAGCGGCGACTCACGAGCAAAGGCTAGAGGATGAGTACGCCAAGATATCAGCAGAAAGGGAGGCAAGGGAAAGGGTAATTGATTCATTGCACCAAGAGGCAACAATGAGGATGGACCGATTTGCTCTTACTTTGAACAGGAGTCAAGAACTTCCCCGATTGCTAGCCAAGGCTAAAGCAGTGGTGGACACCTACTCCGCCCCCGAGGAGATCCACGGACTTCTCAGCTATTGTCAGCATATGATAGACTTAAGGGACCATATGGTTAGAAACCGCTAAGAAGTTTGTATTGTCGCTCAGATCTTGACTAGTTATAACTTTTTGAATAAAATGAGTTTATCCCACGTTTTTACTCCAAAAATCAGTGCGAATCAAGTCACTCCCGCATTTTATCTCTAGCATGCATTGTATGTTGGTCTCGTCCTTTGTCACGGGAAGCCGGAAGGTCCATATCACCTTCTTAATTGTACACATGGGGCATTGCGCCCCCAAATGCGCAAGTAAGAAGAGATAATTTTCCGGGCTCTCGTGTCCGTAAAATGCATTCATATCATGCATCGCATAAGCATCTCTTCATAACATCATAATGAACATATCTGTTATCATATTACAACCTCACATTTTGCATGAGTCATGGTATCATCATGCATATGCATTCAACAAACTTTTTGATCTGCAAAATTGCATACCATTTGTTTTCATGTTTGCTCATCCTTGCGTTTTCCTCTACAAAACAAAAACAAAAAAGGGGAAGCGTGAAACTTCTCACTACATTCTTAGTTGCATGTGTTAGGCACCATGAGCCAACCATGTTGGGATCACAAACCCATTTCTAAAAAAAAAAAAAAAAAAAAAAAGAAAAAACACACACACACAACAACAAAACAAAATAATTGAACATGGTACCTAATGCATGGTTAACTAGGAAATGGTGTTTCTTCGGGCATCTCAATTTCATAATTACATTTTCCGTGCATAAGCTTAAAGTATGCCCGAGTCATTCATCCCAATGAGATGTTGTTGAAGTATTGGCGATCAGAATTGCCATTCCCTGGATTATAGGGTTGAACCAAGCTCATGCTTTTTCGAAAAAAAAGTTCATCAAGTCAAGTTGAAGTATGGAAGTAACCATCTTGCAAAATTGGGGCAAAAGATGGATCGTGTTACATCATTGCTTCGTCTACTGCCAAACACATTTAGGGTTGTCGATGTCCCTGTTACTTCCAGTTTCACCTTGACGGAGATATCATGGACCATGTTGAAAATCTAAATTGATTCAACCCCATATCTAGTGTAAAAATTTGCAATACTTCAATTGTGCATCATTCGCATACATCCATGTTGTTCATTGGTTGCATTGCTCATTGCATTCTTTCCTTGAAAAAAAAAAGAACTTAATCATTGTTATAAAAAAAAAAATGTTTTACGGTGCCCTTACCAACCCGTGCTAGAGCTAGAGTAATGGGTAAAGCGGAGGAGGTACAAGAGAAGATGAAGGCCGACATGGAGGCCATGAAAGAGCAAATGGCCACAATGATGGAGGCCATAATGAGCATGAAGAAGATAATGGAAGCCAATGCGGTTATAGTTGCCGCTACTAGCGTTGTCGCTAAGGTGAACCCGATGCCCCCATCTGGCCTCAATGAATCATCCAACCTCAAATATGGTAGGCAAAGATTTGGGAAGTACGGACGACCCCATGATGTGCAAATTCAAAACGAGCACGCCTTCCCATCATATGGCTTGCCTCCCAACTATACACCACCCAATGTGGCATACACTCTCAATGAAAATCTCAATAACTCCACTCCGATACTCATTGAGAACCAATAACCTCAATCTGATCAGGCACATATCTCTCAAACCATGGGGGAGACACATGAAATTCCCCATCACAATCTAGCTGACTTCGAGCCTTGGCTCGGATATGCCACTGAAGGGCAAGCAGTTGGTGGTATACCCTTAGAAAACACTTTGGAGGGCCCTCAGTATCATCCACAACCACAACCCTCACGTTCCACAGCGGTTAAAAACCCTCATGACTATGGCAGGAATGAGAAAGTTGGATCATCTAGAGGAAAGGCTCAGGGCCATTGAAGGAGGTGAAGATTATGCCTTTGCTAACCTAGAAGAGTTGTTCTTAGTACCCAATATCATCACCCTTCCCAAGTTCAAGGTGCTGGACTTTGACAAGTACAAGGGGACTACTTGTCCCAAGAACCATCTAAAGATGTATTGTCAGAAGATGGGGGAATACGCAAAAGATGAGGAATTGCTGATACATTCCTTCCAAGAAAGTCTTACTGGGGTAGCTGTAACCTGGTACACTAACTTGGAATCTTCCCGAGTCCATTCTTGGAAGGACCTAATGGTTGCCTTTGTTAGGCAGTATTAGTACAATTTTGATATGGTTCTGGAAAGGATGCAACTACAGAACATTTGCAAAAAGGGGGACGGATCTTTCAAAGAACACGCCCAAAAGGTGGAGGGATCTGGCGGCCCAAGTGGTACCCCCAATGATGGAAAGGGAGACGATGATCGTGATGGTAGACACATTATCGATACTCTACTATGAAAAGATGGTGGGCTACGCACCCTCAAAGCTTTGCGGATTTGGTCTTCGCCAGTGAAAGGATCGAAGTGGATCTGAAAAGAGGCAAATTTAATCATCCTGCTTGGACGAATGAGAAAACTGGGGCAAATAAAGAGGGTGAGGATGAGGGAGAAACCCATGCTGTGACTGGCATCCCTGTACGGCCAAGTTTCCCACCAACCCAACAATGTCATTACTCAGCCAATAACAAACCTTCTCCTTACCTACCGCCCATTTATCCACATAGGCCATCCCTAAATCAACCACAAAGTCTGTCTACCGCACTTCCAATGACGAATACCACCTTTAGCACAAACCAAAAACACCAACCAAGAAATGAATTTTGTAGCGAGAAAGCCTTTAGAATTCACCCCAATTCCAGTGTCCTATGTTGACTTGCTCCTATATCTACTTGATAATTCAATGGTAGCCATAACCATAGCCAAGGTTCATCAACCTCCATTTCTCCGAGAATACGACTCGAACGCAACGTGTGTTTGTCACGGAGAAGCCCCGGGGCGTTCCATTGAGCATTGTAGGGCTCTGAAGTGTAAGGTGCAAGGTCTAGTTGATGCGGGTTGGCTGAAATTTGAGGAGAATTGCGTGTAAATCCTGACATTGACAAGAGATGCCACACATGGGGCAATTTTGAAAGCTGTTGTTAGATGTCTCTAATGACTCACCAGGATTTTCAACTTTCACCGGAATTGGGTGCAAGCCATTGGTCTATTTGCTCAAGCGACCTGTGACCATTCAATCAGAGGTTACTCGTCTTGCACGTTGGCGGGGCTGCCGTAAAACAACAAATAAAGCTCAAAACAAATAAGTTTCAAAATAAAAATAAAAAAGGTTCAAAAGAAAAAGAAAAAAGCATTTGATTGACTGTGTTTTCAAGACATTCATGTGACCTCATTATATCATTCTGGAAAGTTTGTCTTCTTAGAGAAGCGAGTTGTCAAGAATAGGATGTTGGACAAATGGCCTCAGTTATCTTAAGAAAGGGGGGGTTGAATTAAGATGCAAAGACTATTCCCCAATTGAACTATCACTCTTTCTTTTTGGATTAACAATGCACCCTTAACAAGAATTACTCAAAAGACAATTCAAAGTAAACTTCTTTAAAGCAAAAGATAAATGGCAATAAAAGAAGTTTAAAGGAAGAGAGGAATGCAAACTTGATTTATACTAGTTCGGCCACTTCCCGCGTCTACGTCCAGTCCTCAAGAAACCCACTTGAGATTTTCCACTCTCTTTGTAAAACTCCTTTTACAAAGTCTGAACCACACAGGGACAACCCTTCCCTTGTGTTCAAGAATCCTCTACAATAAGAGACTCTCAGTCTCTTAATCCCTTTTCAGAAGTAAGAAGAAGAGAAGAAGAAATCTCTCTTAAAAGGGATAGATTGTACAATGAAGACCAATCAAAATTCCTTATTGAATATGCAAGTGGTTGACCAAGGAATCTTTTTGAGAGGATAAGACAGTTCAGTTCAGAAAAAATCTTAATCTTTTGAGAGGATAAACTTTGTGGGCAATGAAAACTCTCTTTAAATTCGTGCTTCCAAGCCACCTTTGATGCCCATTCATAAACCATTTGAATAGATGTGACTCTTGGAAATTATTTTCCGAAAATCCCCTCTGGTAATCGATTACAAGACTTGTGTAAACGATTACAGGTTTTAAAAATTTGAATTAAAACATTTTCAACTGCTGGTAATCGATTACCAGAGAGCAAATCTCAATTTGAAATGATAGAATTCTTTGGTCAAACCTTTTGTTTTTCAATTTGGAAACTTCTTCCTAAGATTCTAGAGATCAAACTTGATCATATATCTTGACTTTCTTGGATTCTTGTCTTGAATAAAACTTAGAAGCACTTGATCCTTTAGCATCATCAAGACATCAAAACATCTTGCTTCTACATAGGAGTCATTTGACTTAAATCCATCAACTGAAAAATCCTTCAACTATTTCTCGTCCTTGGAAAATTCTTTTTGCAAGAATCAACTGCTTCTTTCATTCTTCCTCACTACGAGGTTGTGAAAACAAGACGACAATTGGTACCTCTAAGCCCTACACTGGGGCAACGAAAGGCACCATGCAAAAACCTCAAGCGAACTTAGGGGCAGATTAGAAGTTTTCACCCAGTAGGTTCCCAGCTACAAAGTCATGACGAAAGATAACAATTGGTACCTCAAAGCCTTACACTGGGGCAATGAGGGGCATTGTGCATGAGCCTCAAGTGAACATAGGGGCAGATCAAAAGTTCTCACCCGTCGATGTTTTTAAAAATAATAAAAAAGGGGGGACAAACCCTGGAAATTCAATGGATTGGTTAAACATCAAATGGCTCCATTGCCGTCACTCCAAAATGGTCAAGTGACTAAATCAAAAAGAACATACACTCTGAGGGAGTTCCCGGAGAGATTTGCAAAAAGATAGGATGAGGTTGCATGAATTATCACCTCTTTCAAAAAGACAGTCAATCTGTGTTTTCCCAAAAAATTAAATCAAAATCAAAATCACAAAATAGGGAAAGAATGTCATGAACGTTGTACAATTTTCCATTACATTGCATTGTTTCATATGAAGTCTGCATTTACCGCATTTCAAGACAAAGGTTGCATGCATCTGCGAAAAAATCATGTTAACTGCATAGATTTCCTACATCTAATATCCAGTCGTGTGGATTTGGGATGACCGACCCTCTCGATGAGTCGATCTCTTGCTTTCTCATAAGGGTGAACCCTTGGGTACTAGTTACCCTCACCTTCAGAGGGCTTCACGCCTTCACCATCAGAGGACTGCACGTCCTTGCCTTGAGAGGACTACACGTCCTCACCATCAGAGGGCTGCACGCCCTCACCTCCAGAGGACTACACGTCCTCGCCTTGAGAGGGCTACACGCCCTCGCCTTGGGTACTAGTTACCCTCACCTTCAGAGGGCTTCACGCCCTCGCCATCAGAGGACTGCATGTCCTCACCTTCGTAGGGCTACACGCCCTCACCTTTAGAGGACTACACGTCCTCGCCAACAGAGGGCTGCACGCCCTCACCTTGAGAGGACTACACGTCCTCGCCAACAGAGGGCTGCACACCCTCACCTTGAGAGGACTACACGTCCTCGCCAACAGAGGACTGCACGCCCTCACCTTGAGGAGGACTACACGCCCTCGCCATCAGAGGACTGCATGTCCTCACCTTCAGAGGACTGCATGTCCTCACCTTCGTAGGGCTACACGCCCTCACCTTTAGAGGACTACACGTCCTCGCCAACAGAGGGCTGCACGCCCTCACCTTGAGAGGACTACACGTCCTCGCCAACAGAGGGCTGCACGCCCTCACCTTGAGGAGGACTACACGCCCTCACCTTGAGAGGACTACACGTCCTCGCCAACAGAGGGCTGCACACCCTCACCTTGAGAGGACTACACGTCCTCGCCAATAGAGGGCTGCACGCCCTCACCTTGAGGAGGACTACACGTCCTCGCCAACAGAGGGCTGCACGCCCTCACCTTGAGAGGACTACACATCCTCACCTTGAGAGGGCTGCACGCCCTCACCTTTAGAGGGCTGCGTGTCCTCATTTTCAGTGTGCTCCGCATCCACACCTTAAGAGAATTTAAGGTCCTCTGTCCTTAAATGCTTAACCGAGACTTTCACTCCCGGTTAAGGGGCCAGTAGTTTCCTTTTAACGGTTCCTGGGCCACCCCCTGATATTGGAGGAGGGCCAACAGTGCGAGCACAACCAGAGAGGGAGGCTATCACACAGCTACTATACATACCGGGGCAAGATTTCACCCGTGCCGCTGCAAAGAGACGAGTGCAGATCATGCGCACCAACATGACCACTCTTACACAGATATAGATGACATTGCTACATAGCAACATTCTGCCCAGCGACCGCAATGCCAATCTCCCCCTGCAAAAGTATCAGTTGGTCTGTGTCGTCCCGACATGGGTAAGTATGCATATGGTTCAACTGATTTCTGATACCATCTATTGTTTGCAGGGGTCGCACCCACAAAGACACCCAGTGGACCTGAAGAAGTCCAATAGGGCCCTAGGGTTTCCAGCTCTGGTTACGGGCCTCTGTCGGCCCTACAGGGCGCCCGTTCCCCCCAGCAAGTTCATGTCGTCGTGGCATAGGTAAGTATGCACCTCCCCCAACTGATTTCTGATGTCATCTATTGTTTGCAGGGATTGTGCCCACAAGACACCTAGTGGACCCGAAGAAGTCCAACAGGGTCTTGGAGTTGTCAAGCTCTAATTACGGGTCTCTGTCAGTTCTACGGAGTACCTATCACCTCCAGCAAGGGCATCAGGCCCCCTACTAATCGAGTTTTCATCAAGAAGTACTGCGCCCCCAGGCAGGCGCAGGGCGAAACACCACAGCAGCATTGGGATGGCCGGTAGCGGGCAATAGACACACCGCCACCACCTCTAGAGTTCACCTCAGCTCATCCACAAAAAGGTTAGAGCGTTGCCTACGACACCTGGCCGACCAGCAGGCTACCAAGTCCAAAGCCAAAGGTAAGCAAAGTACTAGGTCAGTGACTGACAAGTCATATGGCGTCCAGCTCAAGACGTTAAAGAAGCGCTACTAGGAGGCAACCTAGTACCTTTTGAATCTATGCTTGTTATTTGATCACTTTTTATAGTAGGACGCACCTAGTTGCTCATGATCCTGGGAATTTAAATAAAACAAGTGCAAGCTCGGAAGGTAGTCATACCTCACAAAATATATATATGTATGTTTAGGTAGTGAAAATACCTTAGACATGCATGTATGTAAACAAAAAATACTTCACAAAATATATATATGTATGTTTAGGTAGAAAGATACCTTAGATATGCATGTATGTAAACAAAAACACACTTCACAAAATATATATATGCAAGATACCTTGGATGTGCATGTATACAGCAAAAATACCTTACAAAACATATATATGTATGTTTAGGTAGCAAGATACCTTGGATATGCATGTATATAGCAAAAATACCTCACAAAAAATATACACATGTTTAGGTAGCAAAATACCTCATGAAAAAAAAAGAAAAAAAAAACAAAACAAAAAAACAAACGAGAAAAAGAAATGAACAAATGAAAAAAAAAAGAGAGAAAAAAGAAAAATAAGTTGTCTAGCTGAAAAACCAACATGCTTTTGAAAAGAGATGATTTCCAACTTTTCTTTGAAAAAAATTCATTGATCATAACCAATTTTTGAAAAATGTGTCTACACCTGAAGGGTGAATGCTGTGAAATTTCCCCGGACGCCCGAAATGGACTCGGATGAATGCACAAATGGATAAAAGAACATATTTTGGAAACATTGGGTTGATTTAAAATAGAGGAAATGAATCCTGAGCCTTAGCATCACATGACCATAAAAATTTGACACTTGAGTGTCCACATAGGTGCATGCATGACCAGTTTTGCATAAAATTTCCAAATCATCATTTTTGCATTTGTGTCATGGAAATAATGTGGAGCATCCCTTTTATCCTTGAACCAAACCAAACCCCGCCATGTATTATTTCTAGCCATTCTACAAGCTTTGAGCCAAAATCTTGACTCACCATAAACCTTGACCCAGGGTGAGAATGTCAATCCTTACCCTCGGAAGCAAAAAAGAAAAGAAGGAAAATTTCCAATCAAAGAGAAAGCAAAAAGAAAAGGAGAAGGAAAATTTCCAATCAAAGAATGGGAGAAAAAAGAAAAAAAAAAGAAGAAGAAGAAGGAAAGAAAGCTCCTGATCAAGGATCGAAAGAAAACAGAAGAAATGTGCGGAGAGGTCTTTGGACCAGACGATATCTGAACAATACAGAATTGTCACCAAATGAACAAAAGAAAGAAAAGGAAACCATGACCTAAAAGTGGTCTTCTCCCTTTGATTATCAACCAAAATCCTGTGCGCTAGCGACTTTTTCGCCCCGCACTAAACAAAAACAGAAAAGGAAAAAGCCAACCAAAAATCAAAACCCAAAAACACAAAAGCCAAAAAACCCATCAAAAGAACCCATTCCCAAGAGAAGTCCTATTGATCCATGATCACACATGTAATTTTTGATTTGATAGGAAATAAATTGCAGAATCAAGTCATGACATATCTATGGTTCGGAATTAGGATGAAACACTTACCTGTGCGAGATTGATACACTTTGAGTGATTTTCTTCTATTTTGTCGAACCCAGTGTTTCCTCTAAATGGTCATTTAGAAACGAAATGCTAACATCCAAAATCTCATTTATGGTTATGGGGGATTTCATCAGCAGACTCTCCTTCCCCGGTAGACGCATTGTTTTTCACTCAAAAAAAGGCATATGCTGCTCTAAAATCAGTTGGAATATTTGTCTTTTTGCTAAAGCATGTTTGCATTTTAGTGGAGAAAACACCGAGACTTTCTCAAGTCTCACAAGTTATCCAGAACTACGTAGGTCTGAGTTCCTCATTGGAGGATACGTAGGAGCAAGAGCCTCGCTTTTGTCGACCGCACCGCTTTTTGTTACCATGACCCAAGAGCTGGTAGCCCGCGGAGACACCTTACGGTTATCCGCACCTCGTCATTCAGTGACCCCAAGTGTGATTGATGAGCAAAGGCCAGTGTGGTCATTTGCACCCTTTCCGGGGATGTCAACATCTTCCGGTGGAGACTTTTTCAAGTCTCACAAGTTATCTAGAACTACGTAGGTCTGAGTTCCTCATTGGAGGATACGTAGGAGCAAGAGCCTTGCTTTTGTCGGCCACCCCATAATCTTTGTCATACTGACCCTGAGGTCATGTGACATGCACCCCTTTGCCATTCAGACATAGTCGTGTCCGATGGCACGCAGAGAAAAAATTTGGTCATTCTGCACCCTTGTGTCATCCAGAGGCGGCGGGCCCGATGACACGCGGAGATACCTTACGGTTATCCGCACCCTTTTGTCATCCAGAGGCGGCGGGCCCGATGACACACAGAGACAAAATTTGGTCATTCTGCACCCTTGTGTCATCCAGAGGCGGTGGGCCCGATGACACGCGGAGATACCTTACGGTTATCCGCACCCTTTTGTCATCCAGAGGCGGCGGGCCCGATGACACGCAGAGACAAAATTTGGTCATTCTGCACCCTTGTGTCATCCAGAGGCGGCGGGCCCGATGACGTGCGGAGATACCTTACGGTTATCCGCACCCTTTTGTCATCCAGAGGCGGCGGGCCCGATGACATGCGGAGATACCTTACGGTTATCCGCACCCTTTTGTCATCCAGAGGCGGCGGGCCCGATGACACGCGGAGATACCTTACGGTTATCCGCACCCTTTTGTCATCCAGAGGCGGCGGGCCCGATGACACGCAGAGATACCTTACGGTTATCCGCACCCTTTTGTCATCCAGAGGCGGCGGGCCCGATGACACACAGAGACAAAATTTGGTCATTCTGCATCCTTGTGTCATCCAGAGGCGGCGGGCCCGATGACACGCGGAGATACCTTACGGTTATCCGCACCCTTTTGTCATCCAGAGGCGGCGGGCCCGATGACATGCAGAGATTGACATAGTTTTCTACACCTTTTGTTCCTCCGGGAACAACGAGTCATTTACATGCGGAGATTTTATGGTCACCCGCGACTCTCGTCAACCGAGAGGAACGAAATTAGTGTCATACCCTAATTTCGTCCGGGGACCTTTGCTTGATGACATGCGACCTTTCTTTGGTCCTTGTGAGGTGCTTGGCACCCATCATTAGGCAATTTGTGAAATTCCAGGACATGCCGGAAAACCAAAAAAATATTGATGCACAATCTGTAAGTTTCCGTGACACACCGGAAATCAAATGGAAGCATCGTTGCATGATTAAGTGAGATTCCGTAACATTCCGTAAGTCAAAAAGGGGATGATTATGTAATCCGCAAGGTTCCGTAACATTACGGAAAGAAAACAAGTATCGTTACGAAATTCGTAAGTTTCCGTAACTTTACGAAAAAAGAATCACCAAAAAAAGCAGAGGGAGGTGTACTTAGTAAAAATGGGGGTGCAAATAGCACCCAGGCCCACTTGGGCCCTCCAGAATATTCCTCCAGAAGGCTGTTGCTTCTGGAGGAAGCAACCTGGCTCGCCTGGGCGAGCTGAGCTCGCCTGGGCGAGCTGGGCGGCAACCACCTCCCCTATTTTGCTATAAATAGGGGAGGAAGTGAAGAAGAAAAGGGTTCAACCCCTTAGGCAGTTCTCTCTCTTTCAAATTTGCTTGGAAAAATTGTTTCCGTGAAGAAAATCTAAGCCGAGGTGCTTCCGAAACGTTTTTGTAACGTTTTCCGTGAAGAATTTTGCGAAGGTTTCGACCGTTCTTCGATGTTCTTCATTCGTTCTTCATCGTTCTTCGATCTTCAACGGGTAAGTACCTCGAACCAAGCTTTTCGATTCATTCTATGTACCCGTTAACTTCGGTTAAAATAAATTCCGACTGTTCGGTCGTGCCGTAACCACGTTGGAAATCAAAAAAGGAGGTAAAAAATAATATAATAATCAAAAAAAATATTTTAGCAAAATAAAGCGGAAAATCAATCGGACGTTTTCTCTTTGGGATTTCTCATTCTTAATCGAATTGATTAATAACTAAAGTGAAACTAAGGCTAAAATCAACTCGCCTAGTCAAGCTCGTCCATAAAAATAGGCTTTTGAAGTTTGTCATTTCAATTTCTCACTAAGTAAAATGGATCATTTTTAAGGTCCAACGCCTTAAAATGATCACCACTTAAGTAAAAAAGAATCACTTGATAAGAAAGAACTACGTAGGTTTGATTTCCTCATCGCAAATTGAGGAATACGTAGGAGCAAAGGGAAACACCCTTGTCGACCACAAAAAAGGAAAAATATAAAAAGGGTATAAAGGATATAAGGACATAAAAGGGAACGTAAAAATCAAAGTCATGTTTGCACATTCGATTAAAGGTTGCCGTCCCTTGGGACAGACGTGTGGGGTGCTAATACCTTCCCCGTGCGTAAATACAACTCCCGAACCTTTCACTTAAAAGTTTGTAGATCGCGTCTTTTTCGGTTTTTCCGACGTTTTCCTCAAATAAACGTTGGTGGCGACTCCGCGCGTATTCCTTTCGTGGAACACGCATCCCGCGAGTCTCGCGTCGCCCTCCCGCCGAAGGGTAGGTTGCGACAGTCCGGAATCAATTTACACAGCCTCCTTCCCCTATTAATAGCCAAAATAGGGAGGAGGTTGCCACCCAGCTCGCCAGGGCGAGCCCAGGCTTCCTAAGGAAGTTTCCTGATGCACCCCCCAAATTAATAAGTTCACCTCTCTTTTCGTACTTTATGGAAAAGTTATGGAAGCCTTATGGAAGCGTTTTGGACTTGATTTTTCACTATTTTATCTTCCCTTTCACCAATATTAAGTGAAATATAATTACCCAGGGCTTTCAGAAATTTTACGGAAGCCCAGAGGCCATTTTTCAACAAAACGGGGGAGGTAGCTACCGCGCAGCTCGCCCCAGCGAGCTAGGTTGCTTCCACCTTAAGCAACCCAAGTTTCAAAATGTGTTGGAAGGGCCCAGATTTGAAAATTTCTATTTACACCCCCTAGTTTTACTAAATGCACCCTCTTTGTGTTTTTCTGCTGATTTCTTTCCGAAACCTCTCGAAACTTTACAGGTTGCACGTTGATGTGTGTTAAGTCTTCCGGAGTGATCAACAATGGTCCCCAGACGAAATTACAATCTATTTACACCCCTCGTTTTGTGTTATTCTGCCGATTTCTTTCCGAAACCTCTTGAAACTTTACAGGTTCCATGGCGATGAGTTTTAACTATTCTGGAGTGATCAACAATGGTCCCCGGATGAAATTATAGTCTATTTACACCCTCACTTTGCTAAATACACCCATGTTTTCATGCTTTTGGCCGGTTTCTTTCCGAAATGTCACAGAACTTTACGAATTTCATGGTGATGGGCGTTAAGCTTTTGAAGTAGTCAAACGTGGTCTACATACCAACAAACAATAGTCCTAGGACAAAATTAGGGTATGATAGTTGCCCCTCTTTACTTATCTTTTATTGGAGATAAATGGGAAGTAAAGATAAAACACTAATTTCGTTAAAGCTGAATCATCCGACCGGACGCTAGCGAAAGTCCAAGTAGTAAAACCTGTGGAAGCATGAAGACACTAAGATTCCTCCTTTTCTCGTTTTGTTCTTCTCTTTTCCATTATTATTATTTATTATTATTATTATATTTTTTTATTTTTTCTTTTATATATACATACATACATATATATATATATATATATATATATATATATATATATATTAGGTGAAGACATTGTCGTCCTCAAAATGCAGATGAGGACATCGTCGCTTTTTGAAGGCATGCAATGACTGAAGACATTGTCGTCTTCGAAATGTGGATGAGGGTCATTGTCGCCTTTTGAAGGCATGCAATGACTAAAGACATTTTTGTCTCCAAAATGTGCATGAGGGTCATTGTCGCCTTTTGAAGGCATGCATTGACTGAAGACATTTTTGTCTTCGAAATGTGTGTTGCGGATAACCCATGGGTGTCTCCGCATGCTACCTGACTTCTCACAGGTCGGGGTAGCAGAATTGTGTGTTTGTACGGACAACTACTGGGTATGTCCGCCTGCCACATGGCTCATGGGTCAGGATAAGCAGATGTTGTGTTTATATGGACAACTGCTGGGTATGTTCGCCTGCCACCTGACGCATGGGTCAAGATCAACAGATGTTGTTTTTGTACGAACAACCACTGGGTATGTTCGCTTGCCACCTAACGCCTGAGCCGAGATCAAAAGATGTTGTGTTTGTACGGACAACCACTAGGTATGTCTGCCTACCACCTGACGCATGGGTCGGGATCAACAGATGTTGTTTTTGTGCGGACAACCGCTTGGTATGTCCACCTACCACCTGACGCATGGGTCGAGATCAATAAATGTTGTTTTTGTACGGATAACCACTTGGGATATTTCCGCCTGCCACCTGACGCATGGGTCAGGATTAGCAGATGTTGTCTTTGTACAGATAACCACTTGGGGTATTTATGCTTGCCACCTTACGCATGGGTCAGGATCAGTAGATGTTGTCTTTATACGGATAACCACTTGGGGTATTTCCGCCTGCCACCTGACGCAAGGGTCAGGATGAACAAATGTTGTCTTTGTACGGATAACCACTTGGCGTATTTCCACCTGCCACCTGACGCATGGGTCATGATTAGTAGATGTTGTCTTTGTACGTATAACCACTTGAGGTATTTCTGCCTGCCACCTGACGCATGGGTCAGGATTAACAGATTTTGTCTTTGTATGGATAACCACTTGGGAATTTCCGCCTGCCACCTGACGCATGGGTCAGGATGAGCAGGTGTTGTCTTTGTATGGATAACCACTTGGAGTATTTCTGCTTTCCACCTGACGCATGAGTTAGGATTAGCAGATGTTGTCTTTGTACGAATAACCACTTGGGGTATTTCTGCTTGCCTCCTGACGTATGGATTAGGATTAACAAATGTTGTGTTTGTACGGATAACCACTTGGGGTATTTCTGCCTGCCACCTGACGAATGGGTCAGGATTAGTAGATGTTATCTTTGTATGGATAACCACTTGGGGTATTTCCACCTGCCACCTGATTCATGGGTCAGGATTAGCAGATGTTGTCTTTGTACGGATAACCACTTGGGGTATTTTCGCCTGCAACTTGACGCATGGCTTAGGAGATGTTGTCTTTGTACAGACAACCGCTGGGTATGTTTGCCTGCCACCTAACCTGTGGGTCAGGATCAATAGATGTTGTCTGTGAGACTAAAATAGTCTCGATCGGAAGATGCTAACATCTCCAGAAAAGGTGCAAATGACCACAATGGTCTCTGCTTGTCAATTGGACTTGGGGTGTCTGAATGATGAGGTGTGGATAATTGTGAGGTGTCTCCGCATGCTACCGAATTTCTCAGGTCATGATAGCAAAAGATGTGCGCGGATAACCATCAGGTGTCTCTGCATGCCACCGGACTCACGGGTCAAGATAGCAAAAGGTGGGGGTGGTCGACAAAAGCTAGACTTTTGCTCATACGTATCCTCAAATTGTGAGGAGGAACTCAGACCTACGTAGTTCTTGAATTTGTGAGACTAAAATAGTCTCGGTGTTCTTTCACTAAAATGCAAATATGCTTTAGCAAAGAAGCAAACCTCCAACCGATCAAGGCAACATATAATTTTTTTTTTGAAGAAAAACAATGAGTCTATTGGAGAAGGAAAGTATGCTGATAAAATTTTCTCATAACTACAAATGAGATTTTGAATGTTAGCGTTTCGTTTCTAAATGACCATTTAGAGGAAACACTGGGTCCAACTGAAATAGAAAAAAAACCACTAAAAGTGTATCAATCTCACACAGGCAAGTGTTTTATCTTAATTCTAAACCATAGATATGTCATGACTTGATTTTGCAAATCATTTCCTATCAAATCAAAGATTACATGCGTGATCATGGATCAATAGGACTTTTTGGGAATAGTTTTTTTGTTGGGAAATTTGGCTCTAACTGTTTTGGCCTTTTCCTTTTCTGTTTTTGTTTAGTGTGGGGCGAAAAGTCGCTGGCGCACAAGATTTTTGTTGGTAATCAAAGGGAGTGGACCACTTCAAGCTGTGATTTCCTTTCTTTTCTTATTTTCTTGTGATAATTCTGTATTGTTCAGATATTGTCTGGTCCAAAGACCTTGCTGTATATCTTCTTTTGTTTTCTTCCGATCTTCGATCCGGAACTTTCTTCACAGCATTCACCCTTCAGGTGCATACACATTTTTTTTTCAAAAACCTTGTGTCCTGAATGGCCAGTTCATTTCCTTTCAAAAGCACGTTGGCCTTTTAGCTAACGAATTTTATTTTTATTTTATTTTTTTGTTTTTGTTTTTTTCCCATGAGGTATTCTACTACCTAAACACATAGGCCATGATTTCCTTTCTTTTCTTATTTTCTTGTGATAATTCTGTATTGTTCAGATATTGTCTGGTCCAAAGTCCTTGCTGTATATCTTCTTTTGTTTTCTTCCGATCTTTGATCCGGAACTTTCTTCACAGCATTCACCCTTCAGGTGCATACACATTTTTTTTTCAAAAACCTTGTGTCCTGAATGGCCAGTTCATTTCCTTTCAAAAGCACGTTGGCCTTTTAGCTAACCAATTTTTATTTTTATTTTTTTTTGTTTTTGTTTTTTTTTCCCATGAGGTATTCTACTACCTAAACACATATATAGTTTTGTGAGGCATTTTGCTACCTAAACATATGCATACATATTTAAGGTATTTTTGCTACCTAAACATATACATATATATATATATATATATATATATATATATTTTGTGAGGTATTTTTGCTACCTTCCCAGGTTGTGCTTGTTTATTTAAATTCCTAGGATTATGAGCAACTAGGTGTTTCCAACTATGACTTGAGAAACAAAGGTGATCAAATAACAAGTAGAAATTTAAAAGATACTAGGCTACCTCCTAGTAGCGCTTCTTTAACGTCTTGAGCTGGACGCGTGATGACTTGTCAGTCACGAGCCTAGTACTTTTGCTTACCATTGGCTTTGGACTTGGTCGCCCGCTAGTCGGCCATGGGTCGTAGGCAACGACGCTTCAGCCTTTGTAGATGAGCTAAGGTGGACTCTAGAAGTGGTGGCGGTGCGTTTGTTGCCTGCTGTTGAACGTCCCTAGGCTGCTGTGGTGCCTCGCCTTGCACCTGCCTAGGGGCGCAGTACTTCTCGATGAAAGTCCTGTTAACAGGGGGCCTGATGACCTTGCTAGGGGTGATGAGCACTCCGTAGAACTGACAGAGGCTCATAATCAGAGCTGAAAACCCCAGGACCGTATTGGGCTTCTCTGGGTCCACTGAGTGTCTTGTGGCCGTGATCCCTGCAAACAGTAGATGGCATCAGAAATTAGTTGAGCCACATGCATACTTACCTATGTCATGATGGCATAAACCAGCTGACACTTCGGCAAAGGGAGATCAAAGTTGTGGTGGTGCGCATGATCCGCACTCGTCTCCCTGTAGCGGTCTGGGTGAAATCTTGCCTCGATATGCATAGTAGCTGTGTGATAGCTGTTGGATCAAGTGGCCTCAGAATAATTAAGAAGGGGGGGTTGAATTAATTATTCCTAAACCTTTACTAATTAAAAATTTACTCTTCTAAGACTTTTACTATGTTGTTAAGAGAATAAGGAGTAAAAGAGAAACTTAACCAAAAGTAAAAGCGGAAATTAAAATGCACAGCGGAAAGTAAAAGAGTAGGGAAGAAGGAGACAAACACACAAGAGTTTTTATACTGGTTCGGCAACAACCCGTGCCTACATCCAGTCCCCAAGCGACCTGCGGTCCTTGAGATTTCTTTCAACCTTGTAAAAATCCTTTTACAAGCAAAGATCCACAAGGGATGTACCCTCCCTTGTTCTCTTTGAACCTAGTGGATGTACCCTCCACTAGAACTGATCCACAAGAGATGTACCCTCTCTTGTTCTCAGTCAACAACCCAGGTAGATGTACCCTCTACTTGTACCACAAAGGATGTACCCTCCAATGTGTTAAGACAAAGATCTCAGGCGGTTAAACCTTTGATACTTTGTGAATGGGGATACAAAAGAATTCTCAGGCGGTTAGTCCTTTGAAAACTTTTGTATAAGGGAAAGGAAAGAATCAAAAGAATTATCAGACTGTGTCATTTTGAATTCTTTGACAAGGGAGAAGGGAGACACAAAATAATTCAGGCGGTTAGTCCTTTGTTCTTTTGGAAAAGGGAGAAGAGAGACACAAAAAGAATTCAGGCGGTTAGTCCTTGGCGAATTTTTTTTGGCAAAGGGAGAAGAGATAAAAAGAATGAATAGCACAAGTTTTCAAGGTTTAGAAAACCAGAAAACTTTGGAAAAATTTTGGCACAAAGAAGAAGAAGAAGTTCAAAGAGATTCAGAAATCAATGTGGAAAAATTTCTTGTGTAAAGAATGAATTGGAAAAGATAGATGTATAGATTGATTGATTGATATGCAAAACAAAAGCCTTGCTTTCATAGACTCTTCATGTCTGGTCAAGAGGACCATTTAGAAGAGTTATGACTTTTAGAAAAACATAAAACCAATTTGAAAATGTCAAAAACCATTTGAAGAGTTACATCTTTTGATTTATTCAGAAACAATCACTGGTAATCGATTACCAAATCAGTGTAATCGATTACACAAAGCTTTTATGTGAAAGGATGTGACTCTTCACATTTGAATTTAAATTTCAACATTCAAAGGCATTAGTAATCGATTACCAAAACATTGCAATCAATTACAGCTTTTTTGAAATCAATTGGAACGTTGTAAATTCATTTGAAAATTTTTTCAAATTCATTTTGCTACTGGTAATCGATTACAATAATCTGGTAATCGATTACCAGAGAGTAAAAACTCTTTGGTAAACATGTTTTGAGAAAAATCCATGTGCTACTCAGTTTTTGAAAAAACCTTTTCATACTTATCTTGATTAAGTCTTCTCTTGATTCTTGAATCTTGAGTCTTGAATCTTGATCTTGATTCTTGGAAGCTTGATCCTTGAATCTTGAAGTGTTCTTGATTCTATCTTGAACATCTTGAATTCATTCTTTCTTGAACATCTTGAACTCATTCTTTGATTGACCTTTAAGCTTTTTGTCATCACCTTTGTTATCATCGAAACATCTTTGAATCATTCTTGATTCATCATGAAGCTTTGCTTCTACAATAGCCTTCTCATTGAAGCTGGAGACCTGCCTCCTCCTCTGGTTGTGCTCGCACAGTTGGCCCTCCTTCGAGATTAGGAGGGTGGCCTAGGAACTGATAAAAGGAAACTACCGGCCTCTCACCCGGGAGCACAAGTCTCGATTAAACATTAAGGGCAGAGGACCTTAAGTTATCTGAAGGCACATATGTGGAGCCCTCTAAAAGCGAGGACGTGTAGCCCTCTGAGGGCGAGGACCTGGAGCCCTCTCAAGGTAAGGACATGTAGTCCTCTGAAGGTGAGGACGTGTAGCCCTCTGAAAGTGAGGATGTAAAGCCCTCTGAAGGCGAGGACGTGCAATCCTCTGAAGGCAAGGACGTGCAGTCCGTTGAAGCCGAGGGCGTGTAGCCCTTTGAAGGCGAGGACGTGTAGCCCTCTAATGTCGAGGATGTGTAGTCCTCTGAAGTTGAGGGCATGCAACCCTCTGAAGGCGAGGGTGTGTATCCCTCTGAAGGCGAGGATGTGCAGTCCTCTGAAGTCGAGGACGTGCAGCCCTCTAAAGGCGAGGACCTGTAGCCCTCCAAAGGCGAGGACGTGAAGCCCTCTAAAGGCGAGGACGTGCTGTCCTCTAAAGGCAAGGATGTGCATGCCCTTTAAAGGCGAGGACGTGAAGTCCTCTAAAGGCGAGGACATGCAGCTCTCTGAAGTCGAGGACATGTAGTCCTCTGAAGGCGAGGACCTGTAGCCCTCCAAAGGCGAGGACGTGAAGCCCTCTAAAGGCGAGGACGTGCTGTCCTCTAAAGGCAAGGATGTGCATGCCCTTTAAAGGCGAGGACGTGAAGTCCTCTAAAGGCGAGGACGTGCAGCCCTCTGAAGTCGAGGACATGTAGTCCTCTGAAGGCGAGGGCGTGTAGCCCTTTAAAGGCAATAGGTACTAGTACCCAAGGGTCCACCCTTATGAGAAAGCAAGAGATTAACTCATCGAGAGGGCTGATCATCCCAAATCCAAAAGATTGGACATTAGATGTAGGAAATCTATGCACTTAACATGATATTTAGGGATGCAGATGCATGCAACTTTTGTCTTGAAATGCGGTAAATGCAGACTTCGTATGCAACAATGCAATGTAATGGAAAGTTGTACAATGTTCATGACATTCTTTCCTTATTTTGTGATTTTGATTTTGATTTGATTTTTTGGAAGACACAGATTAACTGTCCTTTTGAAAGAGGTGATAATTCCTACAACCTCATCCTATCTTTGCAAATCTCTTCGGGAACTCCCTCAGAGCGTATGTTTTGTTTGATTTAGTCACTTGAAAATTTTGGAGTGGCGGCAATGGAGCCGTTTAATCAATTCATTGAAATCCCAGGGTTTGTCTCCCTCTTTTTCATTTAAAAACATCGACGGGTGAGAACTTTTGATCTGCCCCTAGGTTGGTTGAGGCTCATGCACGGTACCCCTCACTGCCCCAGTGTAGGGCTTTGAGGTATCAATCGGTTTCTTTTGTCATGACCTTGTAGCAAGGAACCTATTGGGTGAGAATTTCTGATCTGCCCCTAGGTTCACTTGAGGTTTATGCATGGTGCCTTTCATTTCCCCAGTGTAGGGTTCTGAGCTATCCATCGTTGTCTTGTTTTCATAACCTTGTAGCAAGGATGAATGAAAGAAGCGGTTGATTCTTGAGAAAAATTTGAAGGATTTTTTTGGTTTGACGGATTAAGTCAAATGACTCCTATTCTTGATAACTCACTTCTCTCAAAAAGACAAACTTTCAGGGATGAGGTCGCATGAATGTCTATATTTTTACTTGAAAACACAGTCAATCAAATGCTTTTTTTCTTTTTCTTTTTGAACTTTTGTGCTTTACTCGTTGTTTACGGCACCCTCACCAAATGTGTAGCACGAGTAATTTCTGATTGAATGGTCTTGGAAGTCCATACTCAGGAGCGCAGGTCGCTTGAGCAAACAAACCAACGACTTACACTCACATTCTGGTGGAAGTTGAATAAGCAACGATGTAATTATGAGAGGATGAGAGAGACAAGGATGTCAAATTTATCCATATTATTAGCAATGTAACTGTGGTTTACAATAATGACATAAACTTGAAAATCCTAATGAGTCATTAGAGACATCTAACAACAACTTTCAAATTGCCCCATGTGTGGCATCGCTTGTCTATGTCAGGATTCACAAGTGATTCTCCTCAAATTTCAGCCAGCCCGCATCAATTAGACCTTGCACCTTATGCTTCAGGGCCCTGCAATGCTCAATGGAATGCCCCGGGGCTCCTCCATGATAAGCACACGTTGCATTCGAGTCGTATCCTAAAAAAACGGAGGTTGAGGAACCTTAGCTGGGGTTATGACTACCATTGAATTATGGAGTCGACATGGGAGCAAGTTAGCATAGGACACCGGAATTGGGGTGAATTCAACAGGCTTTTTTTTGCTGCAAAATTCCTTCCTTGGTTGGTGTTTTGGTTTGTGCTAAAGGTGGTGTTTTGCATTGGGCGTGTGGTAAGCAGGTAGGCCTTGTGGATGATCTGGGGATGACCTTTGTGGATAACTGGGTGGTGGAGAAGGAGAAGGGTTGTTATTGGCTGAGTAATGACATTGTTGGGTTGGTGGGAAACTTGGTCGTATAGGAATGATAGTCACAGCATGGGTTTCTCCCTCATTCCCACCCTCTTCATTTGCCCCAGTTTTCTCATTCCTAAAAGCAGGATGATCAAATTTTCCTCTTTTTAGACCCACTTCGATCGTTTCCCTGGTCAAAACTAAATCAACAAATCTTGAAGGTGTGTAGCCCACCATCTTTTCATAGTAGAATACTGGTAATGTGTCTACTATCACTGTTATCATCTCCTTTTCCGTCATTGGGGGTGCCACTTGGGCTGCCAGATCCCTCCACCTTTGGGTGTATTCTTTGAAGAATTCATGCCCCTTTATACCCATTGAAATTCTGATACCAGGGGACAGATGTCGTACAGGATGTCACGACATCACGCTTCAGAACATGCAGTTTATATGTGTCCGTATGAACAGATTAAACAAGTAAATAACACAAGAGAATTGTTAACCCAGTTCGGTGCAACCTCACCTACATCTGGGGGCTACCAAGCCAGGGAGGAAATCCACTCTCAATAGTGTTAGTTCAAGGTCTAACAGCCCCTGTTTACAACCTTCTCACCTAACCACTACCCGTGCGATCTCTACCTAAGAGCCACTCTTAGATATGAGAACCTCTGCTCACTCCCTCTCACTCACACTCCCGTGTTTACAATTAAGTCAAAGACACACCAGAGATCAACTCTGAACAAAAGAGATCAACTCTACACACTAGAGATCAACTCTAGACACAAGAGATCAACTCTACACACATAGGTCCAACACTTGATGTTAGGGTACCATCAAGGTGGCTCACAAATCACTCAAGTCCCAAAACTCACAAATTAACTCTTCGATCCCGGACTTGGTACAGAACTCGTGCAGCCTCCATGATTATATAGCAATTTGCGTTTCTGGGCTGCAACTCCTTGATGCTGGAGGAGATCTATCTTCTTCTGAAAAATCTGCAGTTAAAGAACTAAAAGATAACTTTTGATCTTTTAGTTTGAATCTTTAATCTTTAATCTTTAATCCCTGAACGAACTCTTCTACTTTGAAATTCGAACTTTAATGATCTTTTAATTCGTTCCTAAAGATAGATCTTCTAATCTCTTGCTAACTGCACAATAATCTGTTAAAGATATAACAGATTTATATGTCCAGTATTTTCGGGCCGGATGTCAGGACATCGTGTCCGACATCGTGGATCCTGCAGCTTCACTTCTGCACTTGACTTTTATCTTGCATTGTACAGCAACTCCAGTATTCTCGGGCAGGATGTCAGGACATTGTATCCGACATCGTGGATCCTGCAACTTCAATTCTTCATTTGACATTTTATCTTGCCTTGTGCATTGTGCAGCCCGATCTTATTCCTTGACATAACGTTGGACATCATGTGCAGCAACTCCAGCTTTCCTTCATTGTCTAAGTGCTTATGTTTTAACAAAATCTTAGCCAATCTTTTAAAGCTCAGTAGAGCTAAACACTAACACCCATGTTCTGTAGTTGCATCCTATCCAGAACAATATTAGAATTGTACTGATATTGCCTAACGAAGGCAACCATTAGGTCCTTATTAGTCAATGAATACGACTAACTTTTGTGTATAAAACCTGTGTAAATCGTATAAAACTTCCCCAGTTTATGGTTATTTTGCAGTGTTATAAGTACTTTCTGTTAAGTATAGGTAATAAATACTTAGTACTTCCATTTTGTGTGTTTAATAATCATTTCTCTCAATTTCTGGTTAATTAGGCGACTTTGAAGAGTGTTGTTTTTCACCTTCTCGCTAAGCCAATCTGCTGGCTTACCGAGCGTCCGCTAAGCGCAACACTCATTGGCTAAGCTCGAGGAAGAATCTGGAAGAAGATGAGCTGTACAGGTTCACTGAGCGCACCGCTTGATCTCACTAAGCGCACCACTTCAGTCCATCCGCTGAGCGAGAAAAGCACGCGCTAAGCCGAAATTCACTAATGTGCGCTAAGCGGTTCAGAATTGCGCTAAGCGCATAAGCACGAACAAGGCCACCTATTTAAGTTTGAAATCAGATTTTGTGAAGGGAGTTTGGGCTGAGAGCTGAAGCTTTGCATGTCTAGTGATTCTAGAGAGAGAAAGGTCCAAGTTCCAAAGAGTTTTGAGAGATTTTGCTGTGTGAAGATCTGGAGAGACCAGAGCTTGAAGTGGAAGCCGTTCTGAGAGCTTGAGATGAGTTTGTGAGTGATTGTGAGATCCTAGAGGTGGAGGAGACATCCTCACCACTTGTATTTTCGCAATCTTTCATCTTGTTCTTCTCTTTGTTGTAAAGGAGGCTTCCTGGTTATGGAAAGCTAAAATCCTCTATTGGATCTTCCTTGTAGGTACTTGATGTAAATATCTTTATATCTATTTAATGATGTTTTGTGTGTTCTCTGTGCTATCAGCTTTTCATTCTAGTATGCCTTTACCTTGATCACGTAGATGCATGCTTTGTTAGGGTCATTCAACAGTGGAAACTGGTCTGATTCTGATGACCTTGATAGGACATGGCTAAGTTGTCGTACTATCACGAGGGATCGGGGTGCGATAATTTAGTTGTTGTATGTTTGTCTTAATGTGGTCCTGGTTGAGTTTAGTCCAACAAGAGGAATCTGAGGACGATGCTTGATCAGAATTAGGTTAAACTATCATGAGTAATCAGGGTTTAGCATCTTAGGAGACACCATAGGAACACATGAGCATTGTTAGATAGAGAATATCCTTTTAGCATCAGGCACCTATTAGGAAGGCCAACGCGTTTTCTACTTGTTTTTACATATCATTTCTCTCGCGTGATTTTCCTTTTTGCATATATAGTTTATATACCTGTTCATATTCACACTTAGATTTTCACACCAGACACCTAATCACTGAAATAGCTTACCAAGTAACACAAGTTCCCTGAGAGTTCGATACTCAATTCTTGCCGTTTTATACTACTTGTGCGATCCGGTGCACTTGCCGGAAGTGAACAAGTTTTTGGCGCCGTTGCCGGGGAACTTCTTTTTATTTGGGAAGTTAGTTCATTTTTAGGTGCCTATTCTTTATTAGTTATTCTTTGATTATTTGTGTATATTTGTTCTTAATTCATATTTGTCTTCTCTTATTGAATTGGATAACCGCTGTTTCTACTAGTATTTTTTTATGCATAGATCTCCGACAAGCACTTTAGTTCCTTTGGACTTAGAAATTAAAGCTACATTGAGAAGGAACAGGGCTGAGAGGAGAAGGAAACTTTTGCAAGACAAAACAGTTGCATCCATTCTTGAGGAATAGGCTCATTTTTCTGATTCATTATCACCTGATTCACCATCATCAAGGGAATTCGCCACTCAATTGCCTGAAGCCACTATCATGGCAGAAGAACAACACCAGAGGATCACCCTTGAGGATTACTCAAGTAGCTCGGTACCACAATTTTTCACTAGCATTGCACGTCCTGAAGTGCAAGCTCACAACATCAACTACCTACATTCCTTAATCCATTTAATACAGGGGAATTTATTTCAACGATTACCTAATGAAGATCCCTATGCACACTTGGCAACATTTATTGAGATATGCAACACTGTTAAGATTTCCGGTTTACCAGATGAAGCTATTAGACTCAGCCTTTTCTCATTTTCATTGGCAGGAGAGGCCAAGAGGTGGCTTCACTCGTTCAAGGGTAACAGTTTGAAAACCTGGTGTCATACCCTAATTTCATTCGGGGACCATTGTTTATCGGCATGCGACCTTCGTTTGACCACCTCAAAATGTTTAACACCCATCTTTGTGGAATTCGTAAAGTTTCGAGATGTTTTGATAAGAAACCGGTCAAAAACACGAAAACGAGAGTGTATTTAGAAAAGTGGGGTGTGTGTAAATAAACTATTACACTCTAATTTCATCCAAGGACCATTGTTGATCGCTTCGGAAGGCTTAACACTCATCACGGTGGAATCCGTAAAGTTTCGTGAGATTTCAGAAAGAAAACGACCAAAAACACAAAAATGGGGGGGTGAACTTATCAATATAGAGGTGTAAATAGAAATTCGAATCTAGGCCCTTCTGGAACATTTTGGAAGTTGGGTTGCTTAAGGAGGAAGCAACTAGGTGGCAAGCTCCTCCATGTTGTTGAAAAATGGTTTCCGGGGCTTTTGTAAAATTTCCGAAAACCTTGGGTAAGCATATTTCACTTAACATTGGTGAAAGGGAAGAGAAAAAAAGATGAAAATCAAATCCGAAACACTTCCGTAAGGCTTTCGTAACTTTTCTATAAAGTATGAAAAGGGGGGTGAACTTAGGAATTGGGATGCACTTAGAAATCTTCCTCAAGAAGCTTCTGGGCAGCAAGCACCTACCTTTTCCCCTATAAATAGGGGAGGGGGGGGGGCTGTTTCAAAATGTTCATGACCCCTTGGCTATGCATTTCGGCTGTTTTGGGTGAAAAAATGTGTTTCGTGAAGAAAATCAAAGCTGAGGTGCTTCCGTAACGCTTTCGTAAGCGATTCTATGGAAATTCTTCATCGTTCTTCGTTCGTTCTTCGTTGTTCTTCAGTCTTCAACCGGTAAGTTCCCGAAATCGAATCTTTCAATTCATTCTATGCACCTTTAGTGGTCCTTACTTGTTTTGTGTACTTTAACTTTAATTTCGCTTACTTTCAGTTTTCTTTTCTTCCGCTTTAATGAGCTTTTAACCGTTTATTTAAGCCGTTTTCTCACCTAATAAATGATAAAATGAATTTCAACCGATCATTTGTGTTGTAATCTCGTTTAATCACTGTTAAAACAAAATCTAACTGATCATTCACGCTATAACCTCGGTTAAACCAAGAAGCAAAATAATAATAAAATAATCAAAATATCTTGAAAAAAATAATAATAAAATAATCAAAATATCTTTGAATAAAATAATCAAAAAAATCAATCGGACGTTTTTCTTTGGAAGTTTCCTTGAATGAATTGACTAATAACCAAAGTGAAACTAAGGCTAAAATCAACTCACAAATCAAGCTTTGTCCGCAAAAGTCACTTAAAGCCGTTTTAAGGTCCAACGCCTTAAACGGTCCTCTTTGCTTTTATCGGTTAACATGGACTGTTCAAAAGCATAAAATCAACATGTAACTTTACCACTTTTGCAAGAACTACGTAGGTCTGATTTTCTCATCGCAATTGAGGATATGTAGGAGCAAAAGCCCCGCTTTTGTCGACCACCCCAAGAGATCGTTAATGGTCCAACGCCTTAACGTTTCTCTCTTTTCAAAATCCAAGAGATCGTTAAGGGTCCAACGCCTTAACGTTTCTCTCCTTTCAAAAACCAAGAGATCGTTAATGGTCCAACGCCTTAACGTTTCTTTCCTTTCAAAAACAAGAGATCGTTAACGGTCCAACGCCTTAATGTTTCTCTCCTTTCCAAAAATCAAAAGATCGTTTAATGGGCAACACCTTAAACGACTTTTGTTCGGTTAAAATATATGTTGCAAAAAAAAGATAAAAACAACTTAACCAATGTTTTGTTCTAAAAGAACTACGTAGGTCTAATTTCCTCATCGTAATTGAGGATACGTAGGAGCGAGGGAAACACCCTTGTTGACCACAAAAAGATAAAAAATACAAAAAGGCCCACAAAAAGCAAAAAAAAAAAAAAACATAAAAAAGGAAAATACATAAAAACATAAAAAAGGGAAAATACATAATTTTGAAGTCATGTCTTGCACACTCGATTAAAGGTTGTCATCCCTTGGGATGGACACGTGGGGTGCTAATACCTTCCCCATGAGTAAAAACAACTCCTGAACCTTTCACGATTAAAGTTCGTAGACCACACATTTCCGGTTTTTCCGATGTTTTCCTCGAATAAATGTTGGTGGCGACTCCGCGCATTTTTCTCCCTTGGAAGACGCACCCGTGATCCCTCGTGTCGCCCTCCCGCCGAAGGGTAGGTTGCGACAGTTGGCGACTCCACTGTGGACTATTTTTAGAGAGTTAGACCTTCTAATCTCGTGCAATATGATGACTTCCTCTTTTGTCGATTTCCTTTTATTTCTCTTACATTCTTGTATATAACTCTTTGATGCTTTTTGTGTGTTTTTGAAATGTATGCATGAGATAGATATTTATTCATTTGGTGCACACAAACACCAACATTATTTGTACACACGGTGAGTTGAAAAGGGGCCCTACACCCGGGTCCATGGTAACATAAAGAGTGGAGGTGAATCTGTGGTCATGCTGAGCCTCTGACTTGCTTGATAACAGTGAACCCTCATCTAGAGTTTTTCTCTTTGATAACATATTGTTGCTGGTAGTCCCTACTGCCGCAATATGTTTTTTGAAGGGGATGATACCTTTAGAAACCATCAAGAGAGATATGACCACCTCGGGAAATGTTACTAAAGGCCTTTAGCTCCTCCTATTTAGGTTCCCAAACTAGGGGCACAAAGCAAACACGCAACGTGTTTTGTTTTCTTTTAAACACTTCCATGCATATAACCTAAATGTCATGTACGCCTTTGCTGTATGATTATTTTCGGATATTGCCATACTGTGTACATCCTCGTGTTGTGCTTTTGCGCGTCTGCATCATGTCGTCATGCACGTGTTGTATGTTGGTCTCGTCTTTTGTCATAGGAAGTCGAAAGGTCCATATCACCTTCTTAACTGCACTCATGCATGATCCTTGCATTTTCCTCTGCAAAACAAAAACAAAAAAAAGGAAGCATGAAAGTTTACACTGCATTCTTAGTTGCATGTGTTAGGTACCATGAGCTAACCATGTTGGGATCATAAACCTGTTTCTCTTAAAAAACAAAAATGATTGAACATGGTACCTAATGCATGGCTAACTAAGAAAAGATGTTTCTTCGGGCATCTCAATTTCATAATTACATTTTCCATGCACAACATATGTATTCCCGAGTCTTTCATCTCTATGAAATGTTGTCGAAGTATTGGCAATCAGAATTGCCATTCCTTGGATTATAGGGTTGAACCAAGCTCATGCTTTTATGAAAAGGTTCATCAAGTCAAGTTGAAGTATGGAAGTAACCACCTTGCAAAAAATTGGGGCAAAAGATGAATCGAGTTACATCGCTACTTTATTTATGGCCAAACACATTTAGGATTGTTGATGTCCTTGTTACTTCCAGTTTCACCTTGACAAAGATGTCATGGACCATGTTGAAAATCTAAATTGATTCAACCCTATGTCCTGCATAAAAATTCGCAATACTTCAACTGTGCATCATTCGCATACATCCATGCTCTTCATTGGTTGCATTGCTCATGGCATTCTTTCCTTGAAAAAAATGAACTTAATCATTGTTATCAAAAGGAAAGACCACGCTTTACGGCGCCCTTACCGAACCCATGCTAGAGCTAGAGTAATGGGTGAAGTAGAGGAGGTGCAAAAGCAGATGAAGTCCGACATGGAGGCCATGAAAGAGCAAATGGCTACAATGATGGAGGCCATGATGAGCATGAAGAAGATAATGGAAGCCAATGCGGTTGCAATTGCCGCTACCAGCGCTGTTGCTAAGGTGAACCCGATGCCCCATCTGGCCTCGACCAAATGAATCATCCAACCTCAGCTATGGTAGGCAAAGATTTGGGAAGTACGAGTGGCCCCTATTATGTGCAAATGCAAAACAAGCATGCCTTCCCACCATATGGCTTTCCTCCCAACTATACACCACCCAATGTGGCATACACTCCCAGTGAGGATGTTAATAATTCTGCTCCCATACTCATTGAAAGCCGACAACCTCAAACTGATCATGCACATGTCTCTCAACCTATGGGGGAGACACATGAAATGCCCCACCACAATCTAGCGGACTTTGAGCCTTGCCTTGGAATGCCACTGAAGGGTAAGCAGTTGGTGGTATACCCCTGCAAAACACTTTGGAGGGCCCTCAGTATCACCCACAACCACACCCCTCACATTCCACAGTGGTTAAAAACCCTCATGCTATGGCAGAAATGGGAAAGTTGGATCATCTAGAGGAAAGGCTCAGGGCCATTGAAGGAGGCGAAGATTATGCCTTTGTTAACCTAGAAGAGTTGTTTCTAGTACCCAATATCATCACCCCTCCCAAGTTCAAGGTGCCGGACTTTGACAAGTACAAGGGGACTACTTGCCCTAAGAACCATCTAAAGATGTATTGTCGGAAGATGGGGGCATACGCAAAAGATGAGGAACTGCTGATACATTTCTTCTAAGAAAGTCTTACTGGGGTAGCTGTTACCTGGTACATTAACTTGGAACCTTCCAGAGTCCATTCTTGGAAGGACCTAATGGTTGCCTTCGTTAGGTAGTATCAGTAAAATTCTGGTATGGCTCCGGATAGGATGCAACTATAGAACATGTGCTAAAAGGGAAATGAATCTTTCAAAGAATACGCCCAATGGTGGAGAGACCTGGCAGCTCAAGTGGCACCTTCAATGATGGAGAAAGAGATGATCACAATAATAGTAGACACATTACCACTGTTTTACTATGAAAAAATGGTGGGGTACGCTCCTTCAAGCTTTGCGGATTTGGTCTTCGCTGGCAAAAGGATCGAAGCGGGTTTGAAAAGAGGCAAATTTGATCATCCTACTTTGATGAGCAAGAAAGTTGGGGCAAATGAAGAGGATGAGAATGGGGGAGAAACCCTTGCTATGACTGCCATTCCTACATGGTCAAATTTCCCATCAGCCCAACAATGTCATTACTCAGCCAATAGCAGTCCCTCTCACCCAATCATCCACAAAGGCCATCCCTAAATCAACCAAAAAGTCTGTCTACCGCACTTCCAATGACGAGCACCACCTTTAGCACAAACCAAAACACCAACCAAAAAGGAATTTTGCAGCAAAAAGCCTGTAGGATTCACCCTAAATTCCGGTGTTATATTCTAACTTGCTCCCATATATACTCGATAATTCAATGGTTGTTATAACCCCAGCCAAGGTTCCTCAACCTCCATTTTTCTGAGGATACGACTCGAACACAACATATGCATATCATGGAGGAGTTCCAAGACATTTCATTGAGCACTGTATGACCTTGAAGTGTAAGGTGCAAAGTCTAATTAATGCAGGCTGGCTGAAATTTGAGGAGAATTGCTCGTGAATCCTAACATTGACAAGCAACACCACACATGGGGCAATTTTGAAAGCTGTTGTTAGATGTCTCTAATGACTCATCAAGATTTTCAAGTTTATGCCATTATTGTAAACCACAGTTACAATGCTAAATAAAATGGATAAATTTGACATCTTTGTCCCTCATCCTCTCGTAATTACATCTTTACTTCCACTGGAATGTGGGTGCAAGCCATTGGTTTGTTTGCTCAAGCGACTTGTGCTCCTAAGTTTTTTGACTTCCATGACCGTTCAATCAAAGATTACTCGTCTTGCACGTTGGTGGGGGTACCGTAAATCGATGAGTAAAGTTCAAAACAATAAGTTTCAAAATAAAAGAAAAAAACATTTGATTGGTTGTGTCTCAAATAAAGTACAGACATTCATGTGACCTCATTTTATCATTCCTGAAAGTTTGTCTTTTTTGAGAGAGAATGTGAGTTATCAAAAATAGGAATCATTTGACTTAATCTGTCAATTGAAAAAAACAATCCTTCAAATGTTTCTTGTCCTTGAAAATTCATTTTTGAACCTGCATAGTTTCTTCCTTGCTACAAAGTCATGACAAAAGACAAGGTTGATACCTCAAAACCCTACATGGGGCATTGAGGGGCACTGTGTATAAGCCTCGAGCGAACCAAGGGGAAGAACAAAAGTTCTCACCCGTCGATGTTTTTAAATGAAAAGAGGGGGACAAACCCTGGGTTTTCAATGGATTGATTAAACATCAAATGACTCCATTGCCGTCACTCCAAAATGGTCAAGTGTTTAAATCAAACAGAACATACACTCTGAGGGAGTTCCTGGAGAGATTTGCAAAAGATAGGATGAGGTTGCATGAATTATCACCTCTTTCAAAAGGACAGTCAATCTGTGTTTTCCGAAACGACTCTCCCGCTTAATGAAGCGTTCACTAAGCGGGAGCGTCGAAAAAAGCATTGGTTAAGTGTAACTTCAGCACAATGACAAGTGCTGAGTGTAGGGACAGCTGGAGAATTTTGCATAAACCATATCATCTCTTTCTCCCTCTCTCATCTAATCCAGCATCTGGATTGGGTCAACTGTATCAGCGATTCAAGTAAGTTCCTCATGACCCTTATCTTTGTTATTTTGCTCAACCTTAGGATAGACAACTTTTAAAACTAGCTTTAGGAATTATAGGATTGTAGTATGTGTAGGAGTAGCTTAAGTTTATGTGTCTTTATACGGTGTCTGTTGATAGGTATGTTGGAAACTTTGCATGCATAATCTACCTGTTAGAGGTTTCAATTTTAGAAGAATATGAACTGCATTTTCTGTTGTTCTTTTGGAAATTTGCAATGAACTCGCTCAGCGAGCCTTCAGCGCTCAGCGAGTTCATCTATACTCATTACATACATGCATTTCCGATAGAATTCGCTGAGCATATTTGTCGTGCTAAGCGATCGGATCTATAAAGGATGAATACTCATCCTCTGGATAAGTACTTGTGGCTAAGCGAGGCTGATTCGCCAAGCCCAAGTAATTTAGAATTTTTTTTGTAATGATAGCCGCGCGCTGAGCCAGTATCCTTGCGCCAAGTGAAGTTGTTTACGATAGTGACTGAGCTGAGCGACCCATTTCGCTAAGCTCCCATAACTTAGTAGAATTTGTGAAAATTTTACTGTGCAATACTGCTAAGCGTGGCTCAAGGAGAGCTAAGCGCACATCATTGCGGAAAGTTTTAGGCTTAGCGGGAACTATAGGCGCCAAGCAGGTATAGTGTTTTCTGTGAAGACTCGCTACGAGAACCCTGTTTCGCTAAGCAGTCTATATTGTTTTATAAGGACCGCTAAGCGAATTCTGTTTCGCTAAGCGACCTTTATCTTTCTTCTAAATTAATTTTCTTTCCAATGTTCACATTCCTTTCTTACAGATGGCCTTAAGAAAGAGAGCAAGAGCTGAAGACATCCCTTCATCATCCAACCCACCTCCTCCAACAGTAACCATGGAACCAGATAGCCTACAAGCACAACCTATAGTTCCTATGTTGCAGAGCCTATTCCGGGGGCAACTGATTATTGTCTACAACCAGCAGCAGTTAGCTAATAACAGACCAATAGTATCCATGGAGCAATTTTTAGATAAAGTGGCCTGGCCTGAAGCTCAGTTGCCGTTAGGAGGATCTCCCGAGGTAGTGCCCCCAGTCCCATACCAACAAGGACAGAGCCTGCACCAGCTGAGTCGCAACCACCAGTAGTAGACCCACCGGCTTCCCCGGAGGTTGAGATTCTACCACCTCCACCAGCTCCACCGGTACCACCTTTGATACTCATTCCCGACGACTCAGATAACGAAGTTGTAGCTCCTCTTGACTCACCAGCCTACTACCTAGAGGATGGTTCAGACTTTTCTGACTGGATGGACTAGTGAGGAAGTTGTGGTCCATCTTGACAAGAATGTGGATATTTCTAGAGATTTTATGCTTCTTTTTGTGTTTTTAAATTATTATTATAACTTTGATGTTAGTACATTAGTTACTTTTTGTTAGTTTTGTGCATGAGTAGTATAGTTGCTCATCTTGAAGCATCGTGAACAGTTTAACTTAACTCTTGATGGTATGGCAGTGAAACTTGTTGTTTATTTTATGAAAATGGTTGTATATCTTGTTTTAAATTGAATGCATGCTTAAGATGAGATGTGTGTTTCCTTTCATGAATTTGAGCAAATGTGCATGTTGAACAAAGAAAGAACAAGAGTGTGAACTTATAATAGAATGGTATGTCACTAGACAGACTGATTGTGAAAGAAAAGCTTGAACCAAAAACCGGTGAAAGTGTGACCTTGCTCTGTGAGTTAACGACTAACTGTGAATAATGATCTTTGCATAAATCTATAAATTCTAGAATGATTTGTATAACTCAGAACATGATGAAGGCCATGAATTGTATAGACACAAGCTCTTTTGACCAAATAGCTTACCCTGAATGATACTTGTATCTTTTGCTCCCTTGTATAAAGCTTATTAATTTGTCATGAATTGAACCCTGAACTTTAAATGATTATCTCCTAATACCTTGTTTAGATTCTAGGAGAGCATATGGTTCAAGGAAAATTTACTCTAAATTTGGGGGAGGGAAGTCAATTCGAATGAAAAGAAAAAGGTTAAGCATCAACACACACAACAAATAAGTTGTATGTTAAAAAAAAAGAGAAAATAAGTTGTGTTGTTACAATAAAGTCAAAAGCAACTTAAAAAAAAAAGATAGTGAGAAAGCTACTTGTATGACACAAGATCATTTGGATAATCTAGGACTTATGCTCTCTTAGAATCTAAACCTTTGAATCCTAGAAAAACCAATGAATTTTTGTAGCCACAACCTCACTACAAGCCTGAGAAAGTCCTTCTGATTCTGTTTATACATTTCTGACTTGATGGAATGAGATGAAATGCAAAGATTGGACCTCATGTTAGTTGTTATCAACGAATAGCTTAAACACTTGTGCTTGAGTGAAACAGTAGCCATGAGACTGTGGTTTGAGCTACTTTCCTTGATATTTGTCTTATGATTAACCTCATCTAATTGTATTGTTCACATTTTGTTCTCCTCTTTGTTTAGCTGCATATTCTGTGAAAACAAGGGATAGGTACACATTGCTTCATCTTTCTCATCATGCAATCAATAAATTTTGATGCATATTCCCCTGTACATAATCACTACATGTTTTACCACTTGAGGACAAGTGAGTTGTTCACTTTTGCTTGAGGACAAGCAAAACTGTAAATTTGGGGGAGTTGTATGTCAATGAATACGACTAACTTTTGTGTATAAAACCTGTGTATATTGTATCAAACTTTCCCAATTTATGGTTGTTTTGTTATACAATAAGTATTTTTTGTTAAATATAGGTAATAGATAATTTATACTTTTGTTTTGTGTGTTTAATAATCAATTTCTCTCAATTTCAGGTTAAATAGGCAACTTTGGCAAAGTGCTGTTTTCACTCTTTCGCTAAGCCAAGCTGCTGGCTTAGCGAGAATTCGCTAAGCGCAACCTTCAGTGGCTAAGCGCGAGGAAGAATCCAGAAGAAGATGAGATGTCAAGTTCACTAAGTGCATTGCTCCAGGTCATCAAGCGCACCGCTTCAGCTCATCCGCTAAGCGAAACAAGCATGCTAAACTAAAATCTACTTATGCGTGTTAAGTGACCCATACGTGCGCTAAGCGCACGAGCACAAACATGGCCACCTATTTAAGCCTGAAATCAGATTTTGTGAAGGGAGTTTGGCACCTTTCTTGAGAAGCTCTGCATGCATGAAGGTTCTAGAGAGAGAGAAAGGTCCAAGTTCCAGAGAGTTCTGAGAGATTTTGCTGTGTGAAGATCTGCAGAGACACGAGTTCAAAGTGGAAGCCATGACTGTATCTTCAACAGATTGAGCTTGAACTTCTGGCTGTGCAATACTAGTGAAAAATTGTGGCACAGTAGAACTTGAATAATCCTCCAGGGTTACTCTTCTTGGGTCTTCAACCATGATTGTATCTTCAACAGATTCTATATGAGAATGCCCTGCAATAGGAAAACTAGAAGATGCCTCAGAAGATCTAGGTTATTCTTATGGAGTTGCTGCTACTTCTAAATATTGCAAAAAAAAATTTGATTCTCTCTGAATTACGCCTTCTACAGGTGGCATTCATCTCCAAATCGATGGGAATCAAATAACCTTCCGTAGATCTTCTTTGCATACGAGAAAACAGAGCAACTATTATCCAGTTCAAAAGAACATTGAATATACGGTAACTAAAATATGAATAAAAAGAATCAATGAATCAAAGAGAAAAATATAAAGTAATGTCGTAAAACTGAACTAAACTCTTCCTAAATCTAGTTCCCCGGAAATGGTGCCATAAATACTTTTTTGGATTTCCCCTACAGTTACTTTTTGGTCCACTTTTTCTTTATACAAAAATGTTCAAGGGAAATCCGGTTTGTCGGAAAGCGCACTGGATCGTCAAGTATTTAAAATAAAAATGGATGAATTCAAGTATCGAACTTAGGGAACTAGTCTTAGACAGGGTTAAATTCAGAAATAAGGCATTGTTGAAAGAAATATTGATAATTCATGATTTGGAACAGAATTAAACTAAGTCTAGGCTAAAAACAATAAAAATGCAAGTAAGTAAAATTGACCGCAGTAGGTAAAGATGTTGGGTCTTTCTAATAGACCAGCTAATGTATATAAAGATATTTCTCTAATCAATCATGCTTTTGTGTTCTATGTTGTAGCCTAAATTACTAAACCTTGATCCCTAGCTAGACTAAATCAAGCCAATCTTGATCCTCAGATCCCTCTTGTTGGGCTAGGCTCAATTTAGACAGCCTTCCTAGGTTTAGACTAACTTAAACTAAGCTTCATCCTTAGATCCTTCTTGTTGGACTAGACTTAGCTTAAATAGCTTATGGAAGTTTAGACTAATTTAGCCTAAGCTTTATCCTCAAATCCCTCTTGTTGGACTAGACTTAGACCAAACAACATTATTGTAATAGCATATTTAAAACCAGAACTTAATCCACAGATTTCTCTTGTAAGACTGAGTTTCAATTCTGCTTCACTCAAGTTCTAAGGCAACAAAACATTTCCCAATGTTAAAATCACCTAACTAGTCACACAAATGGTTGATCAGACCAAGAGCATACAAAATTTAAGCACTGAAAGAAGCATTGAACACAAGAAACACAATCAATTAGATATTAAAGTAATTAGATCAACTATTCTTTAGAAATCCCCTACAAGGGTGTTTAGCCAGCCATTACAGAAGAAACCCTAACATTAATGAGATTACAAAACCTAGGTATCATTGCAAAAGCTACTCCTTTTGCTGCCTCCAGAGCTCTTTTCCCGAAATATGCACTGTGGTGTGCTCTAGAATTCTGCACTCAAGGCCTTGTACCCTAATTCTGATGAAGACATGACCAAGAACAAGGGCAAGGATCCACTTGAAGGACTTGGAGGACTTATGACAAGGGCTAGAGCAAGGAAAGCAAAGGAAGCTCTTCAACAAGTGTTGTCCATACTATTTGAATACAAGCCCAAGTTTCAAGGAGAAAAGTCCAAGGTTGTGAGTTGTATCATGGCCCAAATGGAGGAGGACTAAATGGCGCCACTCCATCTTAATTTTAGAGTGTTTAGTTTGTCTAAATAATGGCCCAATCCATGTAAAGTTGGCTGACCAAAAATATGTTTTGGGTTACTCAACTAAAAGGGCTTAGTTTGGTTTAGTTCAAGTTGTAATAAGGGCCCAATTGGTAGCTTAGGCATGAGCCTTAGGGTGACTTTTGGTTGCCACAATTTCAGTTACCCTCAGCCATTTAAGTTCTTCTAATTCCCTAGGATAATGGCTCATTACTAAATTTAAGTGGATTGTATTTTCCTTTAATGAAGCATATGTAAAATCTGATGGTAAAGCTTCTTTATAAGCTGAACCATTTTATCAATAAAAACAAATTGAGTTTTATTCAGAAAAATTAGAGTTTATCTCTTTTATCTTAGTGAGAGTGATTCTCCTAAGTTCTTGAGTGATTCAAGTACACCCTGACTATATCAAAGGTCTTTCACATCCTTTATGTGTTGCCCTCGTTGGAAAGAATGATTCTTTCCTTCCACCATTTCATCTTCAACCTTGTTCTTTCAAACCACAATTTCCAGAAAATCCAATTCTGCCCAGAATTATCTCGTGACCATAACTCTCATTTAACTCATTCAAATTAAGTGATTCTTAAGCCTAAATTGAAATTCAAAATGAGACCTTTCACCTCGTTTTGGAATCACCTCATTTGAAGCCCTGTAGCTTGAGTTATAACCATTTCTATATTTCTGTTCAGCCACCACTTAACCTACGTTTTTTCCATCCCATTCATCCATTTTATGCCAAGATCCACCTTATTAAGACCCAGGAAATTAGCCACTGCCCAACCCTTGAATCTTGCCAATTTCCCATCCTTTTCTTAATGAATTTCTGAATTTTCCATCAAGGTTTAATCCTAGACGATCCTAAGTCAACCCTTAAATGAAGGTTCATATCATTTGGTATCAGAGCCGAGTTCTAGGATCATCACTTCCTTTGTTGGAAATATTGGGTAACATCCTTCTTTATTTTTTCTTTGCCATTTATATTACCTTCTTGTTCATGTTCTTTTTTTCTTTTAGGCTGAACCATTGCAAAAGTTAAGCCTTTTGATCTCTTTGTTATATAAAAATAACAGAAATTCGTATAAGCAAAAAAAAAAATAAAAAAATTGGGTTGAATGGTTCATGCTTGAAGAACTTTTAAAAAAAATCTCTTTAAGGTAATATATTGGTTTTATGAAGGATTGTTACTTGAATTCCTAAATTCTGAATTTTATTTCCTTCCATTGTGCCTAAAAACATTGTTAGCCTTTTCTTGGTTAACATTTTCCTTGTCTCTCTAGCCTTACCTTACACATATTGGTGAATTGTTCTTTGTTGTGGCCATAATCTCTTGAATTGCCTAAGAACTCAAGGGGAATTAGAGTGGTAAAAGGAAAGAGTGTTTTCATTAGAGAAAAGCCATAATTGTGTGATACACTTGAGTGGGTGAGGTATTCAAACAGCAACTTTAATTGTCTTGTTACATTTGATTTGTTTGTTTGAGATGGCAGGTACTAATCCTAATGATGGAGTGGGGCTTTCGCAATTCCAAATGCAAGCTTTGATGTAACATTTGGAGAGGTTAATGAAACAATGAGATGATGCCCTCCATGAGAGGTTGGATCAAATGGAGAATAGAGATCATAATGAAGAAGAAAGAAGGAGAGAGGGAATGATGGTGTTCCTAGACAAAACTGAATTGATGGTATTAACCTCAACATTCCTCCCATTAAAGGAAAGAATGATCTGGAGGCCTACTTGGAGTGGGAGATGAAAATAGAGCATGTTTTCTCATGCAACAACTATGAGGAGGACCAAAAGGTGAAGCTTTCCGCCACGAAGTTTTCCGACTATGCTCTTGTGTGGTGGAAAAGGATACAAAAGGAGAGAGCAAGAAATGAAGAGCCAATGGTTGATACATGGACGGAGATGAAAAAGATCATGAGGAAGTGGTATGTGCCCACTAGTTACTCAAGGGACTTGAAATTCAAGCTCCAAAAACTAACCCAAGGCAACAAAGGGGTTGAAGAGTATTTCAAGGAAATGGATGTGCTCATGATTCAAGCAAAGATTGAAGAAGATGAGGAGGTAACTATGGCTCGATTTCTTAATGGTATGACTAATGATATTCATGATATTGTTGAGTTGCAGGAGTTTGTTGAAATGGATGATTTGCTTCGCAAAGCAATCCAAGTAGAGCAACAATTAAAAAGGAAAGGAGTGGCTAAGAGGAGTTCTACCAACTTTGGTTCTTCTAGTTGGAAAGACAAAGGCAAGAAAGATGGGGCTGCTACTTCTAGTAGTTCCACACCTACCCCATTAAAAACTCGTTCAAAGTCCTAAGAGGAACCCTCTAAAAGGAGTAGAGATGTGAAGTGTTTCAAGTGCCAAGGCCTAGGACACTATGCTTATGAGTGCCCTAACAAAAGGTCCATGGTTCTTAGAGATGGAGAATATATAAGTGAATCCGATGTTAAAGAGGAAGAGGAGACTCCGGAGGGAGATTTGTTGATGATTAGGCAGTTACTTGGTGGTCAATTGAAGCATGTGGAGGAGAGCCAAAGAGAAAACATATTTCACACTAGATGTTTAATCAATGGCAAGGTGTGCATGGTGATCATTGATGGAGGTAGTTGCACCAATGTGGCTAGTGCTAGATTAGTGTCAAAGCTAAATTTAGCTACTAAACCACATCCTAGGCCATACAAACTTCAATGGCTTAGTAAGGATGGGGAGGTGCAAGTGAGGCAGCAAGTTGAAGTGGACATTTCCATTGGGAAATACAATGATAAGGTACTTTGTGATGTTGTTCCTATGGAGGCCAGCCACATACTTTTGGGGAGACCATGGCAATTTGATAAAAGAGCCAATCATGATGGTTACACCAACAAGATCTCTTTCATGCACCAAGACAAAAAGATTGTGCTCAAACCGTTGAGTCCACAAGAAGTGTGTGAGGATCAAAAGAAAATGAGAGAAAAACTTCTGCAAGAGAAGAGAGAAAAAGAAAAAGTGAGCAAAACACTTGAGAGTGAAAAAAAAGGGAAACACTTGAGAGGAAAAAGAGTGAACAAAAGAAGAGTGAAACACTTGAAGTGAGGGAGAGCTATTTAGCCACAAAAAGTGAGGTCAAGAGGTTGTTTCGTGCTAAATAGTCACTATACATCTTGCTTTGCAAAAATTAGATTTTGACCACTAACACTTTTGATGATTTTGAAGTGCCTTCTAGTGTTAAATCCCTTTTGCAAGATTTTCAAGACATGTTTCCATCAAGTGTGCCAAGTGGACTACCACCTTTGAGGGGAATTAAGCATCAAATTGATCTCATTCTGGGAGCTTCTTTTCCCAATAGGCCAGCTTATAGAAGTGATCCACAAGAAACCAAAGAGATTCAAACACAAGTGGATGAACTCATTAGCAAAGGTTGGGTAAGAGATAGTATGAGTCCTTGTGCTGTCCCAGTGATTTTGGTCCCTAAAAAGGATGGGACGTGGCGCATGTGTTCCGATTGTAGAGCCCTTAATAACATCACCATTAAATATAAGCATCCTATACCTAGGCTTGACAATTTGCTTGATGAATTGCATGGTGCATGTTACTTCTCTAAAATCGATTTTAAAAGTGGATACAATCCAATTAGGATTAGAGAAGGGGATGAATGCAAAACCGCTTTTAAAACAAAATATGGTTTGTATGAACGGTTGGTTATGCCTTTTGGCCTAACTAACGCTCCTAGCACTTTCATGAGATTAATGAACCATATCTTGAGAGAGTTCATAGGAAAGTTCGTTGTGGTGTACTTTGATGATATTCTTATCTATAGCACTTCACTTGATTTGCATATTGATCATTCAAAATCTGTCTTGTGTGTGCTAAGAGAAGAACAATTATATGCCAATCTTGAAAAATGCATCTTTTGTACTAACCATGTTGTGTTTCTTGGATTTGTTGTAAGTTCAAAAGGAGTGCAAGTTGATGAGGAGTAGGTTAGGGCTATTCAAGGATGGCCTACACTTAAGTCCGTGATCAAGGTGAGGAGTTTTCATGGCTTAGCAAGTTTTTATAGGCGATTTGTGAAGGATTTTAGCACATTGGTGATGGAAGCTTGCTTGTGTAGCTTCTATGGAGGCTAGATCTTTGAGCTTCAATGAGGTCCTTTAATGGTGATTTTCCACCATGGAGATGCAGCGGAAGACAAAGGAGAAGAGGTAAGAGACGGCGCCATCCACTAGGGAATAAGCCTTGGAAGAAGGAGCTTCACCACCAAGATGAGCCTTGGATAAGAAGCTTGGAGAGGATGCTTCAATGGAGGAAAAGAAAGAGGGAGAGAAAGAGAGAGGGGGGAGCACGAAATTGAAGGAAGAAAAAGGGAGAGAAGTTGAACTTTGAGTTGTGTCTCACAAGACTTTCATTCATCAAAGTTACAACAAGTGTTACACATGCTTCTATTTATAGACTAGGTAGCTTCCTTGAGAAGCTTTCTTGAGAAAACTTCCTTGAGAAGCTTCTTTGAGAAAACTTCCTTGAGAAGCTAGAGCTTAGCTACACACACCCCTCTCATAACTAAGCTCACCTCCTTGAGAAGCTTCCTTAAGAAGATTCCTAAAGAAGCTAGAGCTTAGCTACACATACCTCTCTAATAGCTAAGCTCACCTCCTTGAGATGAGAAGCTAGAACTTAGCTACACACCCCCTGTAATAGCTAAGCTCACCCCCATGACAAAAAACATGAAAATACAAAAAAAAGTCCTTACTACAAAGACTACTCAAAATGCCCCGAAATACAAGGCTAAAACCCTATACTACTAGAATGGCCAAAATAAAAGGCCCAAACGAAGGAAAAACATATTCTAATATTTACAAAGATAAGCGGGCTTATACTTAGCCCATGGGCTCGAAATCTACCCTAAGGCTCATGAGAACCCTAGGGCCTTCCCTTGGATCTCTAGCCCAATCTACTTGGAGTCTTCTACCCAATGCCCTTGCGGGATAGGATTGCATCAATTGGCAGCACCTCTCAATGAAGTGCTCAAGAAAAATGTTGGTTTCAAATGGGGAGAGAAACAAGAAGAAGCTTTCAATGTTCTTAAGCAAAAGCTAACTAATGCCCCTATACTTGCGTTGCCAAACTTTCAAAAATCTTTTGAAATTGAGTGTGATGCTTCAAATGTTGGGATTGGGGTTGTGTTGTTGCAAGAAGGCCATCCAATTGCTTATTTTAGTGAAAAGTTAAGTGGTCCTACCCTTAACTATTCAACTTATGATAAGGAGTTGTATGCCTTAGTGCGGGCTTTGAAAACATGGCAACACTACCTTTATCCCAAGGAATTTGTCATTCATAGTGACCATGAGTCCCTCAAATATATCAAGGGACAAGGTAAGCTTAACAAAAGGCATGCCAAGTGGGTGGAATTCCTAGAGCAATTCCCTTATGTTATCAAACATAAAAAAGGAAAAGGTAATATTGTAGTCGATGCTCTTTCTCGGTGTCATGCACTACTTTCTATGCTTGAAACAAAATTGATTGGTCTTGAATGTTTGGAAAGAATGTATGAAAGTGATGAAACTTTTGGTGAAATTTTTAAAAATTGTGAAAAAATTTCAGAAAATGGTTTCTTTAGACATGAAGGCTTTCTTTTCAAAGAAAACAAATTGTGTGTGCCACAATGTTCTACAAGAAATTTTTTTGTTTGTGAAGCACATGAAGGAGGTTTAATGGGGCATTTTGGGGTCCAAAAGACTCTAGAAACATTACAAGAACATTTTTATTGGCCTCATATGAAAAAGGATGTGCAGAAATTTTGTGAACATTGCATTGTATGTAAAAAGGCAAAGTCAAAGGTAAAGCCTCATGGATTGTATACTCCATTGCCAATTTCGGAGTATCCTTGGATTGATTTATCCATGGATTTTGTTTTGGGGCTGCCAAAAACAAGCAGTGGTAGAGACTCCATTTTTGTGGTTGTTGATAGGTTTTCTAAAATGGCTCATTTTATTCCATGTAAAAAATTTGATGATGCTTCCCATGTGACTGATTTGTTTTTCTAGGAGATTGTGAGACTCCATGGTTTGCCAAGGAGCATTGTTAGTGATAAGGACTCTAAGTTCCTAAGCCATTTTTGGAGGACTTTGTGGGGCAAGTTAGGCACTAAATTGTTATTTTCAAACACTTGTCACCCACAAACCGATGGGAAAATGGAAGTTGTTATTAGGACATTGGGAACTTTGCTTAGGACAGTTTTGAGGAATAACTTAAAAACTTGGGAGGCTTGTTTACCCCATGTTGAGTTTGCTTATAATAGAGTTGTTCATAGCACTACTAATTGTTCTCCTTTTGAAGTTGTTTATGGTTTTAACCCACTAACTCCTCTTGATCTTTTGCCTATGCCTAATGTTTCTGTTTTTAAGCATAAAGAAGGTCAAGCAAAGGCGGACTATGTGAAGAAGCTTCATGAGAGAGTCAAAGATCAAATTGAGAGGAAAAATAAAAGCTATGCTAAACAAGCCAACAAAGGGAGAAAGAAGGTTGTCTTCGAAGTCGGAGATTGGGTTTGGGTGCACATGAGAAAAGAAAGGTTTCCGGAACAAAGGAAATCAAAGCTTCAACCAAGGGGAGATGGACCATTTCAAGTGCTTGAAAGAATCAATGACAATGCTTACAAAGTTGAGCTACCCGGTGAGTATGATGTTAGTTCCACCTTCATTGCATTTGACTTATCTCTTTTTGATGCAGATGGAGAATCCAATTTGAGGACAAATCCTTCTCAAGAGGGAGAGAATAATGAGGACATGACCAAGAGCAAGGGCAAGGATCCACTTGAAGGACTTGGAGGACCTACGACAAGGGCTAGAGCAAGGAAAGCAAAGGAAGCTCTTCAACAAGTGTTGTCCATACTATTTGAATACAAGCCCAAGTTTCAAAGAGAAAAGTCCAAGGTTGTGAGTTGTATCATGGCCCAAATGGAGGAGGACTAAATGGCGCCACTTCATCTCAATTTTAGAGTGTTTAGTTTGTCTAAATAATGGCCCAATCCATGTAAAGTTGGCTGACCAAAAATATATTTTGGGTTACTCAACTAAAGGGGCTTTAGTTTGGTTTAGTTCAAGTTGTAATAAGGGCCTAATTGGCAGCTTAGGCATGAGCCTTAGGGTGACTTTTGGTTGCCACAATTTCAGTTACCCTCAGCCATTTAAGTTCTTTTAATTCCCTAGGTTAATGGCTCATTACTAAATTTAAGTGGATTGTAATTTCCTTTAATGAAGCATATGTAAAATCTAATGGTAAAGCTTCTTTATAAGCTGAACCATTTTATCAATAAACACAAATTGAGTTTTATTCAGAAAAATTAGAGTTTATCTCTTTTATCTTAGTGAGAGTGATTCTCCTAAGTTTTTGAGTGATTCAAGAACACCCTAACTATATCAAAGGTCTTTCACATCCTTTGTGTGTTGCCCTCGCTGGAAAGAGTGATTCTTTCCTTCCACCATTTCATCTTCAACCTTGTTCTTTCAATCCACAATTTCCAGAAAATCCAATTCTGCCCAAAATTATCTCGTGACCATAACTCTCGTTTTACTCATTCAAATTAAGTTATTCTTGAGCCTAAATTGAAATTCAAAACGAGACCTTTCAACTCGTTTTGGAATCACCTCATTTGGAGCTCTGTAGCTTGAGTTATAACCATTTCTATATTTCTGTTCAGCCACCACTTAACCTACGTTTTTACCATCTCATTCAGCCATTTTATGCCAAGATCCACCTTATTAAGACCCAGGAAATTAGCCACTGCCCAACCCTTGAATCTTGCCAATTTCCCATCCTTTTATTAATCAATTTTTTAATTTTCCATCAAGGTTTAATCCTAGACGATCCTAAGTCAGCCCTTGTGCAATGAAGGTTCATATCAAATTCTGCACAAAACAGGTTTTAAATAGGCTCTAAATTCGTGACGTTGCGCTTAGTGCCACCCTCGATCTTAGCGTTGAGCCTAGCTGAAGACAATTGTTGTGCTTAGCACATTGATCTCGCGCGGCCTTGATATTGATGCTCAGCCAGATTCTTCTGTCGCGCAAAGTGCGCTGAAGCTGTGCTTAGCGGTGGATGCGCACTTAGCCCACTGATGAGCTATGCTCAACTGTCACTTTTGGAACTTCATGACTTAGCCTCTTTTTCACCTAAAAGAGCACATATTTCATCATTAAATTCAATAGACATATTCTAGAGACAGCTTTAACCATCAAACAAGATTTATTTACAAAATCGCTACAAAATAACCATAAATTGGGGAACTATACAAGTTTTGGAAAATGTTTTCTATACAAAAGTTAGTCGTATAAGACGACTAACACTTCTCTAGCCAAAGAGAATGAAAACAAAGTCAACCTAATTGCATCTACAGGCACACCTGCCAGCCTAATGGTATTGCATATCTCTATGTAAGCGGCCAGGTGAGCATACGGGTCTTCATTTGGGAGACCATGAAAAAGATTGTTTAGAATCAGCTGTATCAAAGAGGGAGGATAAGTAATTGATTGGGCTTGAACCTTTGGCTGTGCGATACTGGTAAAGAATTGTGGCACAGTCGAACTTGAATAATCCTCCAGGGTTACTCTTCTTCGCTCTTCAGCCATGATCGATTCTTCAACAATTTTAGTATAAGAATGCCCTGCAATTGGAAAACTAGAAGATGCCTCGGAAGATCGAGGTTCTTCTTCTGGAGTTGTCGCTGCTTATAAGTCCTGCAAAAAATTTCTGATTCTCTCTACGGTACGCCTTCTACAAGTGGCATTAAACTCCAAATCAATGGAGATCAAATCACCTACAATAGATCTTCTTTGCATAAAAGAAATAGAACAACAATTATCCAGTTCAAAAGAACAATAAAATGTGCAATAACTGAAATATGAACAAAAAGAATCAATGAATCAAAGAGAAAAATATAAAGCAATGCCACAAAACTGAACTAAACTCTTCTAATGAATCTCGATCGTCGACAATGGTGCCCTAAATACTTTGTTCCTTTTCCCATATGGTTCCTTTTTCTCCAATTTTTAACTCAAATAGTCAAGGGAAATGAAATACCGGGAAGCACATCGGATCGTCAAGTATTTAAAATTAAAATTGATTAATCCGAGTATCGAACTCAGGGAACTAGTATTAGGCAGAGTTATATTCAGAAATAAGGCACTGTTGAAACAAACAGTGTGGTTGATGGTTAAAAGTAGAATTTAACTAAAGTCTATGTTTAAAATAGTAAAATTGCAATTAAAGTTGACAACAGTAGGTAAAAGTGTTGGGTCTTTCTAACAAACAAGTTGATGCATATGAAGATATTTCTCTAATCAATCATGCTTTTGTGTTCTATGTTGTAGCCTAAAATACTAAACCTCGATCCCTCATAAGTTTAGACCAATTTAACCTAAGCTTCGTCCGCAGATCCCTCTTGTAAGACTAGACTTAACTTAAACAGCATTATCGTAATAGCATATTCAGAAAACCAAAACCCCAATAATCCATCCCTGGTAATGTGGTTATTCAGTCCTACTTCTATCAAGTTCTAAGGCAACAGTACATTTCCCAATGCTAAAGTCACCTAACTGTACACACAAATGGGTGATCAGACCAAGAGCATGCAGAAATTAAGCATTGAAAGAAGCATTGAACACATAAAACACAATTAATTAGATATTAAGGCTAATTACATCAACTATTCCTTAGAAATAACCAACAAGGGTGCTTAGCCAGCCTAACACAACTGAGATTGAGAGTACAGAATAATTGTTCCTTACACAAGAAGGGGGATCCCTCCTCTTCTTCTCAGCACCTCACAATCACTCTGCAGCTCACTAATCTCTCTCTAATTGAAGAAGCCTAGGCTTCTCTACAAAGTTGCTCCTCTTTGCTGCCTCTAAGCCAGGTACTACACTTGTGGTGTCAATTTTGTACTCTATGCTATGCAAATCATCAGTTGTTCACCCTAATTCTGAGCAAAACAGGCTTTAAATAGGCTTTAAATTCTTGATGCAGTGCTTAACACCACTGTCGCGCTTAGCGCGAGTAAGTGGATTTGGGCTAAGCGCCAGTATGCACTGAGCTTGGCTAAGGATAACCGTCGTGCTTAGCGAGCTGACAACGCGTTTAGCACGAGGCCTTGACTCTTGAGCTTTGCTAGATTCCTTTGTCACGCTAAGCGCACTGAAGTTGTGCTTAGCGTCAGATGCACATTGAGGCCAAATGGTCTGCTAAGCACAACTACTCTTTTTGCACTTCAAGACTTAGCCTCATTTATACCTGAAATTAAGCAAATTTTATCATTAAATCACATGGGATGTACTTTAAAGACAACTTATTCAAGCAAAATAAGATTTATAAACAAATTCCTACAAAATAACTATAAATTGGGGAACTATACAAGTTTTAGAAAATGTTTTCTATACAAAAATTAGTCGTATAAGACGACTAACAGTCTCATAGCCATGTAGCGCGAAGGGGAGCATTTCATGCCAATCCTTATATGTCATAGTCATCTTCTGAATAATCTTCTTGATGTTTTTGTTGGCTGCCTCCACTGCCCCATTCATCTTCTGTCTGTAAGGTGTGGAATTGTGGTGTTGGATTTTAAAGTCCTCGCACATTTCCTTCATCATTTTGTTATTCAGATTGGTGGCGTTGTCCGTGATAATCTTCCTTGGCAATCCATACCGGCAGATTATCTCCTTTTTGATGAATCTGATGGCCATGTTCCTCATGACGCTGGAGTATGAGGCAACTTCGACCCATTTGGTAAAGTAGTCGATCGCCACCAAGATGAAGTGATGGTCGTTTAAAGCTCTAGGCTCGAGGGCCCCGATGACATCTATTCCCCATATGGAGAAGGGCCATGGCGCCGCCATGACATTCAAAGGTATGGGAGGAGCGTTGACGTTGTCCGTGAACGTTTGACACTTATGACACTTTCTCACGTGGAGGCAACAATCGTTCTCCATGGTGAGCCAATAATAGCCCACCCTCAGGATCTTCCTAGCCATGGTGTGCCCGCTGGCATGTGTTCCGAAGGAACCTTCGTGGACTTCCACTATCATTCGCTTAGCCTCCTTAGCATCCACGAGTCGGAGTAAAACCATGTCATGGTTTCTTTTGTACAACATGTTCCCATTCAAAAAGAAACCAGCTACCAATTTTCTTAACATTCTCTTGTCATTGTCGGATGCCTCTGGTGGGTATTCCTTATTTTTGATATATCGCTTGAGGTCGAAATACCACAGTTTACCATCTTGCTCCTCTTCTATCAGACAACAATGCATGGGCTTGCCACGACACCTGAACTCAAGGTATGGCAAGTCTTTGTGCAGAGTTAGCTGGAACATGGATGCCAAAGTGGCAAGTGCATTGGCCATTTGGTTTTCCTCTCGGGGAACGTGGTGGAAGGAGACATCATCGAAGAATTCGGCCAATTTCATGATGTAAGCCTGGTAGGGTATCAACTTATGATCCCTAGTCTCCCATTCCCCTCTCAGTTGGTGAATTACCAAAGTTGAGTCTCCGTAGACCTTGAGCAGCTTGACGTTGAAGTCAATGGCTACTTGGATCCCAAGGGCACATGCCTCATATTCGGTCATATTGTTGGTGCGGTCGAAACCCAATCTGGTCGTGAAGGGTATGCATTAATTGTCAGGAGAGACCAAGGCTGCTCCAACCCCGTGGCCTAGGGCGTTAGACGCTCCGTCGAACCATACAGCCCACTTGTCCTTATCCTCATCTTCTAGCTTTTCCTTGAATAAGGCAATGATTTTCTCATCTGGGAACTTAGGATGCATGGGCTGGTAATCATTGAGGGGTTGCTGAGCCAAATAGTCTGCCGAGGCACTTCCCTTTATCGTCTTTTGGGTGACATAGACTATGTCGAACTCAGATAGCAACACGGGATTTTTGAAGACGTACTTGACTAGGTCCATCTTGGATACCAGCCAAGTGGTATGGCTCAGCATGTACTGTCTCAAACAATGGGATGCCCACACCAAGGCGCAACATGTTCTTTCCAAAAAGGAGTATTTCATCTCACAGGCCATAAGTTTCTTACTCAAGTAATAGACGGCCTGTTCTCTCTTTTTAGAGTCGTCGTGTTGCCCCAGCATGCACCCAATTGACTCATCCCAAATTGTCATGTAGAGGAAGAGAGGTCTCCCAGCCACCGGTGGCATAAGTACCGAGGGGTTCATGAGGCACTGCTTGATCCTTCCAAATGGCTCTTGATAGTCATCGTTCCAGCGAACAGACTAATCCTTGCGCAAAAGCTTGAAGAGCGGTTCATAGGTAGTTGTGAGTTGTGATATAAAAGATGAGTAAAGACGGGCAACTGTCATACCCTAATTTCGTCCGGGGACAATTGTTATCGGCATGTGGACCTTGGTTGATCACTTTGAGACGCTTAACACCCATTGTCGTGTAATCCGTAAAGTTCCGCGATGTTTCAAAAAGAAATCGGCCAAAAACACAAAAATGGGGCTGCACTTGTCAAACTTGGGGTGTAACTAGCATTGGGACCATCTAGCATATTCTGGAAGGGGGTGCACTCATCAAATTGGGGGGTATGCTCAGGAAAATTAATCACTAAGCAACCTGGAGAGGGGTGCACTCATCAAATTGGGGGGTGCGCTCAGGAAACTTCATCACTAAGCAACCCCCTTCAAATTGGGGGGTGTACTCATCAAATTGGAGGTGCGCTTAGGAAACTTCATCCAGAACATTCAAGAAGGGGGGGTGAACTTATCAATTGTGGGTGTGCTCAGGAAGGCTCTAGAGACGGGGGTGAACTTATCAATTGTGGGATGCGCTCATAAATCTTCCTCAAGAATCCTCTGGGCGGCAACCACCTCCCCTTTTCTCCTATAAATAGGGGAAGGGGGCTGAGTTTAAGGATCCAACAATTTTTGCACTAAGCTTTCACTTGAAATTAGTGAGGAGAAGAGAAAGAAGGAAAAAATCCAAGTCGAGGTGCTTCCGTAACGCTTCAGAGACGTTTCCATGAGCGATTCTGTGGAAGTTCTTCACCGTTCTTCATCGTTCTTCATTCGTTCTTCGGTCTTCAACCGGTAAGTTTTTTAATCCGAAGCTTTCAATTCATTCTTGTTTTGTTCGCTTTCATTCTTCATCTCGTTTACCTTCGGTATTATTTTCTTCTGCTTTCAACCGTTTATTTAAGCCGTTATCTCGTTTAATAATTGATAAAATGAATTTCAACCGATCATTTGTGTTGTAATCTCGTTTAATCACTATTAAAAAAATCCAACTGGTCGTTCGTGTTGTAACCTCGATTAAATAAAAAAAGGGGCAAAATAATAATAAAATAATCAAACTATCTTTGAAGAAAATAATAAAATAATCAAAATATTTCTGAAAAAAATAATAATAAAATAATCAAAAAAATCAATCGGACATTTTACTTTGAAAGTTTCCTTTAAATGAGTGGATAATAACCCAGTGAAACTAAGGCTAAAATCGACTCACAAACCAAGCTTTGTCCGCAAAATTCACTTGAAGTCATTTTAAGGTCCAACACCTTAAACGGTCACGAAGAACTACGTAAGTCTGAGTTCCTCATCGCTAATTGAGGATACGTAGGAGCAAAAGCCTCGCTTTTGTCGACCATCCCAAGAGATCGTTAAAGGTCCAACGCCTTAGCGTTTCTCTTTTTTCCAAAATCATGAAGAACTATGTAGGTCTGAGTTCCTCATCGCAATCAAGGATATGTAGGAGCAAAAGCCCCGCTTTTGTCGACCACCCCAAGAGATCGTTAATGGTCCAACGCCTTAACGTTTCTCTCCTTTTCAAAAATCAAAAGATCGTTTAAAGGTCTAATGCCTTAAACGACGTTTGTTCGGTTAAAATATATCTTGCAAAAAAAGATAATAACAACTTAACCAACATTTAGTTCTCAAAGAACTACGTAGGTCTGATTTCCTCACACCCGAGGATATGTAGGAGCGAGGGAAACACCCTTTCACAAAATTCGCCGTCTCGCTTAGCGCCATTCTCATGCTTACACGAGTAAGTGGATTTGAGCTTAGCACCAATCTCGCGCTGAGCCTGGAAAGCAACAGACGACTCGCTTAGCGAGCTGATCTCTCACTTAATCCAACCCTAAATTAAATTACTAAGCGAAATTTAACATAAGGCATTCATTATGTGATTAAGCAACACATACACCAATTAATCATAAACGATCATTAAGCATGAACGTAATTAAGTGCAGAGACAATTAATCAAGCACTAAGCATGCATGAATTAATAGCAACAAATTCAGAGTAATTAGTGAAAAGGAAAAACTGAACAGAATTTAACAGTAAGAATAGAACCTCAAAGAGAACTGTGCTTGATCCTCAAGAGAAAGCAACGCTGGAGACTTAGCCTTCCATTAATCAATAGAGAACGAAATTATAGATTGAAGAATAAAATTTTATTGCTAAAACGAAATGTCAAAACTGGAATTGCAAAATGAAAAAGTGTCTAAAGAAGAAAAGCCTAAAACTAAAAATGAAAATAGGAGAGAGAGAAGAGGAGAGAAGAGAAAAAGGCCTAAACTAGAACCTTGGTGCTGTTATATAGTTTTTTCTAGCCCCAAAGCTTACAAATCTGTTTTAAATCCAAGCCCATAAATAAAATAAAATCAAATCTAGATAAGATAAGATAAGCTCTAGATGAAATAATATCTAGATGAGATTAAATCTAAATAATATCTAGATAAGATAAAGTCTAGATAAGATAAAATTTTGTAGAATAAAATAATCTGCCCTCTTCAAGTCCAAGCCCAATTCTGGATTCAAGCCCAATGCTTTATTAATTCCTGAAATTAGATTAAAAACATCAAATTAGCTGAATGGGCCCAAATAATAAAACTGCCTAATTAATTTGACAATTAAGACTAATTAGTAATTAAAATGGTGCAAAAAGGGTTAAGAAATAGGAGAAAATAATGGCACATCAAAACTCCTCATACTTAGCCTTTTGCACTCCTGGGCAAAATGAAACAAAGAACAAAATCCAAGGATATCAAAGAGAGACAAACATAAAAATTTACATATTTCTCAATGAACATCAAGGAATGAAAGGAATGGGTAACATCTAACATGAAGAGATCCAAAGAGTCAAGACATTCCTGAAAATCATCCAAGCAACCTAATCATGGCAAAATAGTTAATCAGCTCAAGAATGAAAAGTGATAAAGCCTCACAAGATATACACTCTATCTCTTAAGTGTCTAGGCTACTAGAAAAACCATCAAGGAAACAGTAGTGAGATTTACCTGCCAGGCGTTCAAGCATCTGGTCAATGAATGGCAGTGGAAAATGGGCCTTTTTGGTAACCTGGTTCAGCCTCCTATAGTCAATGCAGACTCTCCAACTGTTCTGCACCCGAGTAGGAATCAGCTTCTCCTTCTCATTTTTTATCACGGTGAGGCCAGTTTTCTTCGGAACTACCTGGATGGGACTCACCCATTGGTTGTTAGAGATAGGATAAATGATTCCAACTTGCAAAAGCTTGGTTACCTCCTTCTTCACTACATCAAGAATAACCGGGTTGAGTCTTCTTTGTGGCTGTCTTATTGGTTTAGCCCCATCTTCTAAATTTATTCGATGCATACATGTGGATGGGCTAATACCAGGAATGTCCGCCAGGGTCCAGCCTATAGCCTTCTTATGCTTCTTGAGAACAAATAACAGCTTCTCCTCTTGCTCATCAGCAAGGGAGGCAGATATAATTACTTGAATACTTTTGCTATCATCCAAGTAAGCATATTTTAAATTTGATGGCAGAGGCTTCAATTCTGGTGTGGGCGGCTGGATAGTGGTAGAAAGAGATGGTTTCTCAGCCTGTACCTCATAAAGAAAGTCAGAGGTATGTGTACTTCCTGAAACATGATTAGTTCTATCTGACTCTATAAAATCAATCTCAAGAGTTAAAACATCACCAGACATGTAATCAATATCAAATTCAGATTCACTCTCAGCATCAAATTCAGACCTATGATCAAGTACAAATTCAGATTCAATGCATGAAGAGTGATAGGCATGCATATTAGAATGAAGATCAGTCATGAATTCATCAACAATATGGTCAATTATTTCAACACAAAATACAGAAAGATCTTCAGATGGGTGCTTCATAGCATCAAGAATATTAAAATGAACAGTTATATCACCAAACTCCATAGATAGTGTTCCTGCATATACATTTATCTTAGTTCTAGCAGTTTTCATAAAAGGTCTGCCTAGAATGATGGGAACTGATCCTTTAGAAAATCCCTCCTCCATATTCAAAATATAAAAATCAACAGGGAAAATCAGTTCACCAACTCTAACTAAGACATCCTCTATGAAACCAGCAGGATAGGCAACACTTCTATTAGCTGAATGAATTACCACATCAGTTGACTACAAAGGACCTAGAGATAGAGAATTAAAAATAGACAGAGGCATAACACTAACAGAAGCTCCTAAATCTAGCATGGCATTGCCAAACTTATTATTCCCTATAATACAAGGTATGCTGAATGTACCTGGATCTTTACATTTTTCAGGGATTTGGGGAACAGATTTACCAATCAATACGGAGACATTTCTGCCCATACTAATTCTTTCACTTCCTTTAATCTTCCACTTATGAGTGCACAGCTCCTTCAAGAATTTAGCATATCTTGGAATTTGCTTTATTGCATCCAACAGAGGTATATTTACCTCTACTTTTCTAAATGTTTCCAATATCTCCTTCTCTGCCTCTTCCAGTTTTTTGTTGGAAATTGCTCTTGGAGGGAATGGAAGAGGAATATGTTGCTTCTGTAAATCAGAATTACCAGTGGAAGATTCACCTGCATAGAAATTGTTAGGTAACTTACTCTTTAAATTTTTGTCATCATCTTTTTCTGGAGTAGAGTGAGGTTGGGCATGTTCATTTGCGGATGAGGAAGATGCTACTGGTTGAGGTCCTTGACACTGCTTTCCCAACCTCAATGTAATGGCACTCACATTTTTGGGATTCTGGACAGATTGAGAAGGTAATCTGTCAGAATTCTGGGACTGTTGTTGATTTAACTGTGTAGCCAATTGTCCCATCTGATTAGTTAAGCTCTGAATGGAGGCTCTAGTCTCTTGTTAAAACTGCATGTTTTGCATAGTCATTTGCCTCACAAGTTCTTCAAGAGAAGGTTGCGTAGGAGACTCAACTGTTTGTTGTTTCTAGGGCTGCTGCTGTTGTTGTTGGATTGGTGGAGGAACGTATGGTCTGCTTGGGCCAGCAGCATTCTGAAAATAAGGTTGTTGTTGTTGTTGCTGCTGTTGTGAAGGATTCGACCATCTAAGGTTGGGATGATTCCTCCACCTGGGATTGTACCTACTGCTGGAGAGGTCATAATTGTTCTGTTGTGGCTGATTTTGCTGCTGAGGTTGAGGAGGTCTGTTGTAGATGTTTGCAGCATAAGCTTTAGATTGTTCAATTGCTTCAGATTGTTGTACAGAAGGGCAAAGGTCTGTGTGGTGGTCGGCAGAGGAGCATAAACCACAGAGTCTGGCGACAGGTGCAGATTTTTTATTCATGGCCAGTTGGGTTTCCAGGTTAACCAAGGCATCTAGTTTACCTTCAAGCTTCTTAGTCTCGGTTGATGAAGATGAATTCGTGGCTACTTCATGCACTCCTCTAATGACAATAGCATCACTTCTGGCACTAAATTGCTGGGAGTTTGAAGCCATCTTCTCAATTAAATTTCTGGCTTCAGCAGGGGTCATGTCTCCAAGGGCTCAACGACGGGCAGCATCTATCATACTTCTCTCCATGTTACTGAGTCCTTCATAAAAATATTGGAGGAGAAGCTGCTCAGAAATCTGGTGGTGAGGGAAACTGGCACATAGTTTCTTAAATCTCTCACAGTATTCATATAAGCTCTCTCCACTGAGTTGTCTAATGCCTGATATATCTTTTCTGATGGTCGTGGTCCTGGAAGCAGGGAAATTATTTTCTAAGAATACTCTCTTGAGGTCATCCCAGCTCGTGATGGACCATGGAGCAAGGTAATATAGCCAGTCCTTTGCCACTCCCTCTAAAGAATGAGGAAAGGCCTTCAGAAATATGTGATCCTCCTGGACTTCTGTTGGTTTCATGGTGGAGCAGACAATATGGAATTCTTTCAGATGCTTGTGTGGGTCTTCACCTGCAAGGCCATGAAACTTTGGAAGCAAATGGATCAGTCTAGTTTTAAGAACATATGGGACATCCTCATCAGGTTATTGGATGCACAAGCTTTTGTAGGTGAAATCAGGTGCAGCCATTTCCCTTAGAGTCCTCTCACGGGGTAGAGGTTGTGCCATGTTCTCAGAATGTTCAAAATCAAAATGTTCAAAACTATAATGCTCAAAATCGCCAATAACAGAATGCTCGGGATGCTCAAAAGGTACTAAATGATGTCTAACTAATCTATGAAATGTCCTATCTATCTCAGGATCAAAGGGTTGTAAGTCAGATGGATTGCCTCTAGTCATACACTATATTCAGCATGCACAACTAGTTGCCTTCTTATGCAAGTAATAGTGTAGGTTTGAACTACAGCTACCATTAAATGATATCCAAATGACTTAAAAATTTTTGAGCAACCTTATAAAATGATGAGCAGATAGCACAAAAAATTTCAAACGAAAATTCAAAGTCTAACTATAGAAGCTAAAAATTATAAGTTAAGAAAAATAAGAGAATAATACTTGGAAAATAAAAAACTTTTGACAGAGTCACAATTTTTGGAAGAAGGAGACCTCAGCCAGCCTTTGGCAGGCTGCCACGGGATGGGAAATTTTTTTCTACCCCAAATACATATATAATAATAGTCATTCTGATACCCGGAGCAAAAGTTATGGTCATTTGAAGTTTTGACAAAAATCAAATTTGCTACATTTTTGGAACTTTCAAATCTGACCAAACTAAGGGCTCCAGCTATTTTTCCCACAAAATATGGATCAAATGAAGTGACTACAAAAAATTCAGCCAAAAATAACAACTCTAGTTGCCAAAACAAAAAATCCCAATTAATTCAGCAAGTGTGGTCTCTAAAATTTGTCACTAAGGGATTTCCACTACTACCCTGTTTTCCAGATCAGCAAAAGTGGTCACTAAATCCGTCGCAAAGCACTATTCACAGCAAAACACAAAAATTGAAACAGGGAAAGCACTGAACAGAAAAACTAAAACAAAACACCACACCAAACAAAATAACAAGACACTAAACGACACTAACGCAACACTAAACAACACTAACACACCACACGAAAGCATAAAACAAATAAGCATAAAACACGAATCACTAGCTATTATGAACCTTTGGACACTGCTCCCTAGCAACGGAGCCAAATTTGATCGAGGTCGTACCCGAATCAAATAAACATTAAAATGCAGTAACTAGGAAGTGATCATAGGTCGTTTCCCAACGAGCAATGATAAACCAAATGTTCATAACAGATAGTAGGAAAATAGTAACAAATTGGGGGGGGGGGTTGCTTTTGTAAATTAAACAACGAATAGATGCGAATTAGAAAATATCATAATTAAAACACGTTGCTTCCCCTTGACTCACAAGCAAGTCTCTTATCCTAGGTTACGAGAGTTTATCCTTTATCAGTTCAACCACTTAATCCAACCCTAAATTAAATTACTAGGCGAAATTTAACATAAGGCATTCATTATGTGATTAAGCAACACATACACCAATTAATCATAAATTACTATTAAGCATAAACGTAATTAAGCGCAAAGACAATTAATCAAGCACTAAGCATGCATGAATTAATAGCAACAAATTCAGAGTAATTAGTGAAGAGGAAAAACTAAACAGAATTTAACAGTAATAATAAAACCTCAAAGAGAATTGTGCTTGATCCTCAAGAGAAAGCAACACTGGAGATTTAGCCTTCCATTAATCAATAGAGAATGAAATAGATTGAAGAATGAAATTTTATTGCTAAAATGAAAAGTCAAAACTGGAATTGCAAAACAAAAAAGTGTTTAAGAAAAGCCTAAAACTAAAAATGAAAACAGGAGAGAGAGAGAGAAGAGAGAGAGGGAAGGAGCCTAAACTAGAACCTTGGTGCTGTTATATAGTTTTTCAGCCCCAAAGCTTACAAATTTGTTTTAAATCCAAGCCCATAAATAAAATAAAATCAAATCTAGATAAGATAAGATCTAGATGAAATAATATCTAGATGAGATCAAATCTAAATAATATCTAGATAAGATAAAGTCTAGATAAGATAAAATTTTGTAGAATAAAATAATCTGCCCTCTTCAAGTCCAAGCCCAATTCTGGATTCAAGCCCAATGCTTCATTAATTCCTGAAAGTAGATTAAAAACATCAAATTAGCTGAATGGGCCCAAATAATAAAATTGCCTAATTAATTTGACAATTAAGACTAATCAGTACTTAAAATGGTGCAAAAAGGGTTAAGAAATAGGAGAAAATAATGGCACATCACACTCTCAATAGGTTGTGGCTAACGTGTTCCTTCACAATCAACCTGACAAACCAACTAACATTTTTAGTCATGATCCTAATTCCATGTTCTTTCTCTTCTAATGACTGCATGCTCATTCAAGGCATATGATTTACGCATTCCAATTCACTCAAATCATGCAATCGATCCATTCAAATCAATCAACAAACACTGATTTCCAAAATCAAACATCAACCACTGGATAATATCAATGCATTGTTCAATCAAGCTTTTATACAAGCTACCAAACAAACTATAACTATAAACTGAAATTTAAAAGCTGAACTAAAATTTAAAAACTAAAATGTAAACATAAAATGTACTAAAGACAAAATAATATAAATTTTTCAAAGTGCAAGAAAATAAAGATCCTGTCAATCATCCTGTGCATGCTCATTTAGATCCAATGCTAGAGTGCTAGTAGATGAATCCTGAGGAATATGCAGATCTGGCACTGGTGCTGATGGCTCAGGCTCAGGCTGAGGAGATGGCTCTGGTGCTATAACATCCTCCTAAACCTGTACAACAACTGGATCAGACTCAAATCAAAGTGGCTCAAGAGGTGTAGGCTTGATCAGACTCCGGAGGCCTCACCCCCTCCCAAAGGAGAAGGCTGGACTCCTGGCCAGGCCACCTACTGAATAAACTCCTCGACGCTCATCACTGGCAGCTGATGGACCACATTCTACAAGCTCTGCATGATCAGGAGCTGGCCCTAATGCAGGCTCTACAGCATAAACAAGGAAAAGTGACCGAAGGGTCATCCAGGTTCCAGCAGTTCTTTTTAACACAAGCCAAATTAATGGCTGGGCTCAGGGATTCGAAGGTCATAGAATCAAATGTGACTCCTCGGGCCTTGCACAAGGCAGCAATCAAGAGTGGAAAACCTAGTCTCGAGGAGTCGTGTTGTGCTATAAGAGAGATCTGACCTGAAATTGTCATACCCTAATTTCATCCGGGGACATTTGTTTGACAGCATCCGGACCTTAATTGATTGCTTCAGGATGCTTAGCACCCATCACCGTGGAATTCGTAAGGTTCCATGACGTTTCGGAAAGAAAAGAGCCAAAAAAAACACAAAAATTAGGGGTGAACTTATCAAACTGGGAGTGTAAATAGAAATTTGCAAATTTAGGCCCGTCTAGAAGATTCTAGATTTTTTGTTGCTTCAGGTGGAAGCAACCTAGCTCGCCTGGGCGAGCTGGGCGGCAACCACCTCATCCATTTTGTTGAAAAATGGCATCCGGGGCTTCCGTAACATTTCTGAAACCCTGAGTAAGCATATTTCACTTAAGATTGGTGAAAGGGCAGAGGAAAAAGAAGAAAATCAAGTCCGGTATGCTTTCGCAATGCTTCTGTAACTTTTCCATAAAATACGAAAAGGGGGGATGAACTTAACAATTTGGGGGGTGCATCAGGAAACTTCCTGAGGAAGCCTAGGCTTGCCTGGGCAAGCTAGGCGGCAACCTCCTCCCCCTTTTTTGCTATTTAAAGGGGGAAGGGGATGAGTAAATGGATCTCAGTATGGGTGGGTAAGCGGTCCAGCCCGCCCCACATAAGGCCCGCTCGCATAAGCCCGCAATGGCAGTGGTCGGGCCAGTCCGCCCCGCTTCTCACACGGACCAAATAAATTGGTCCGCCCCAGCCCTGCGGACCCCGCGGGTCAAACAGGCCGGTCCACGGGCCTAGTTTTAAAAGAATTTCAATTTTAATTAAATCTTTTATATCTGTTATCTTTTATTTTTCTTATCTTATCCTTTTTTATCTTTATCATCTTTTAGTTTAAATCTTTTATTTTTATCTTTAAATCTTTATCTTATCTAATATATTTCTTTATCTGTTATTTTAAAAGAAAAATTTAAAGTGAAAAAGAGAAAATCAAACCTAATATAATTGGGTCAGGGTCACACAAATCAAACCTAATGCGGGCTGCGGGCAACCCGCGGGCTAAACCCGCATAGTCAGCGGGTTAAGCGGGACAGGTCCAAGAATATGACATAACCATGGACCGTTTAAAAAAATTGGTCCGTAACTCGTGCAGACCGCGGGCCCCTCAGGCCAGTCCATGGACCTGGGCCCGTTTACCTACCCCTAGATCCCAACACCCTAGAAACTCAGGAATCACTTAAAATTAGTGAGGAGAAGAAGAAAAAGGAGAAAAATCCAAGTTGAGGTGCTTTCGTAACGCTTCCAAGACGTTTCTGTGAGCAATTCCGTGGAAGTTCTTTGTCGTTCTTCGCCGTTCTTCGATCTTCAACCGGTAAGTTCTCGAAATTGAATCTTTCAATTCATTCTATGCACCCTCAGTGGTCCATTCTTGTTTTGTATGCTTTCATTTTCATTTCGCTTACTTTCTGTACCCCATTTTTCCATTTTTAACGAGTTTTAACCGATCGTTTAAGTCGTTATCTCGCCTAATAAATGATAAAATAATTTCCAACCGATCATTTGTGTTGTAATCTCATTTAATCAGTGTTAAAGCAAAATCTAACAAATTGTTCATGCTATAACCTCAGTTAAAAAAAAAGCAAAATAATAATAAAATAATCAAAATATCTTGAAAACAATAATAATAAAATAATCAAAATATCTTGAAAAAACTAAAAATAAAATAATCAAAAAAATCAGTCAGACGTTTTTCTTTGAAAGTTTCCTTGAATGAATTGACTAATAACCAAAGTGAAAATAAGGCTAAAATCAACTCACAAACCAAGCTTTGTCCGCAAAAGTCACTTAAAACCATTTTAAGGTCCAATGCCTTAAAACGGTCCTCTTTGCTTTTATCGGTTAACATGGACCGTTCAAAAGCATAAAATCAACACATAACTTTACTGCTTTCGCAAGAACTACGTAGGTCTGAGTTCCTCATCACACATCGAGGATACGTAGGAGCAAAAGCTCCGCTTTTGTCAACCACCACTTTTCCAAAATCAAAGAACTACGTAGGTCTTATTTCCTCATCACAATTGAGGATACATAGGAGCAAAAGCCCCACTTTTGTCGACCCCAAGAGATCTTTAATGGTCCAACGCCTTAACGTTTCTCTCCTTTTCAAAAAAATCAAAAGATCATTTAAAGGTCCAATGCCTTAAACGACTTTTGTTCGGTTAAAATATATCTTACGAAAAAAGATAAAAACAACTTAACCAACATTTAGTTCTCAAAGAACAACGTAGGTCTGATTTCCTCATCGCAATTGAGGATACGTAGGAGCGAGGGAAACACCCTTGTCGACCACAAAAATTAAAAAACATAAAAAGAATAAAAATAAAAAAACATAAAAAAGGGAAAATAAAAACAGTTTGAAGTCATGATATTGCACATTTAATTAAAGGATGTCGCCCCTTGCGACGGACTCGTGGGGTGCTAATACCTTCCCGTGCATAAAAACAACTCCCGAACCTTTCACACTTAAAGTTTGTAGACCACACGTTTTGATTTATTTTTACGTTTTCCTCGAATAAATGTTGGTGGCGACTCTGCACGCCTTCCTCCCTTGGAAGACGCACCCATGAGCCCCATGTCACCCTCCCGCCGAAGGGTAGGTTGCGACAAAAATGAGGGACCCCAAGTTCATATCCATCTTCATGATGAACTCGTATATCAACTTAGCCCTATCCAGAGTAATGTCAGAAGTGTGGGATGTCGGGGCTAAGTTTGAAAAGGATAGAACACTCCAGTTCTGGGCAAGAGTAGTCAGATTCTTCCTCAAGATCTTCAAAGGCAAGTCGTCTGCATTCAACTCAAATCCCCTCCCAGGGAGACATAGACGAGTTGCAAGCTCTTGAGGAAAAGGCCTTGGATTAGCAAACCTAAAGTAGGCGGGCAAGCTCTCCCCTTCTTCTATGACCACTGGTGTCTTTAAGAAGGTGTTGAGGGCGTCAGCATTAAATTTGATTAGGTGCCCTCGCACCCTCACCTGCTTAGGCGATTTGTCTTTAGGGTCATGGAGGTTAGCATAAAATTCTTTAACAATAGAAACTTCAATGCTTCCCTCTGAGAAGTTAGTGAGCTCCTTATGCCAGATCCTCCTCTCAACTTCCCTTCTAAATTCATCAAATTCGGCATAGAACAACTTCACATTCCTTTCCAGAAGGATTTTCCGGCCAAGAATATTGTCTGCATATCTATCCCAGGCATCTTGTGATGTGAATTTTGATTAGTCATATCGTGATTGGGACACTGAAGTTGGTGCCTTCCTTTTACGAGAAGCCATCTGTAATACAAAAGAATCATAAAACAAGATTAGACAGGAATTCTTCAAAATGAGAAACAAAAAATAAAACTGAAATTAAGGTTGGGTGCTTAGCGCGACAAGTGCGCTTAGCGCGCCTTATGAAACTTTACTCCTAGGCAAAGCACGATAGCCACACGCTTAGCGGTTGAACACAGAAATTTTTTTCTGCAGAATGGGCTTAGCAAGCAAGCTCGTTAAGCCTAATTCCACAATTTTTCAAAAACAAAGAGGGATTAGCGTTTAGTGCGGCAAGGCGCGTTTAGCACAACCACTCAAAAAGATATCACAGGCTTAGCTAGCAGGCTTGCTAAGCCCAATTCTAAAAAATTTAAAACAGAGACATAATAGCGCTTAGTGTGACATGTACGCTTAGCGCCCAACAAAAACACAAAAATCCTAAGTGTCTAATACACAACCCTTGCTTAGCGCACAACCGTGCTTAGCGAGTTCAACAGTTATCTTCAACAAGAAGATGAAGGCACTTAGCGCGACAAGGCTACGCTTAGCATGTTCATCTAGAAATAAAAATCTTCAACAGGAGCGATGAACTCGCTTAGTGCAGCAAGGCGCTTAGCGCATTCATCACGATTTCTAGAAAAACCAGGGGTTCGCACCCCTTCACATAGACCCCTATTGGGCCATCAAACTTTAATCCAACCACATTGTGTCTACAGTAAAACCCTAAAGTTATCTTAACTAGCAACTAACCTAAAAACACTAAGCATAAACAGAAATTCAACCTAACAATCACTAAGTTATCTATCCTAAGGTTGAAAACTCAAAACAAAAATGAAGTAAAGTAAAGAAGCTTACTTGGATTGTGTAGATGAATGCAAAGAATAGCAAAGGTGCAAGAATGCAGGGAGATGAAGCAAGGTGAAGGCAGATGCAGTGAATGGCCTTAATGCACAGCAAGAGTGATATGGTGACTACCTAAGGCAGTTACCTTAGAATTTTTGGCAGTTTCGTATGGTGCGCTTAGCGTGTCCATATGACATTTGAGTTTTAAAAGCCTCTGTGCTTAGTGATGAGGACATGACCAAGAGCAAGGGCAAGGATCCACTTGAAGGACTTGGAGGATCTATGACAAGGGCTAGAGCAAGGAAAGCCAAGGAAGCTCTTCAACAAGTGTTGTCCATACTATTTCAATACAAGCCCAAGTTTCAAGGAGAAAAGTCCAAGGTTGTGAGTTGTATCATGGCCCAAATGGAGGAGGACTAAATGGCACCATTTTGTCTCAATTTTAAAGTGTTTAGTTTGTCTAAATAATGGCCCAATCCTTGTAAAGTTGGCTGACCAAAAATATGTTTTGGGTTAATCAACTAAAAGGGCTTTAGTTTGATTTAGTTCAAGTTGTACTAAGGGCCTAATTGGCAACCTAGGCATCTCCCTTTTGGGAGACCAAATGGTGGTTGGCTTGATGGTTGTTAGGGGTGACTTTTGGTTGCCACGATTTCAGTTACACTCAGCCATTAAGTTCTTTTAATTCCCTAGGTTAATGGCATTAAGTTCTTTTAATTCTAGGTTAGTGGATCATTACTAAAATCTGATGTAAAGCTTCTATATAAGCTAAACCATTTTATCAATAAACACAAGTTAAGTTTTATTAAGAAAATTAGAGTTTATCTCTTTTATCTTAGTGAGAGTGATTCTCCTAAGTTCTTGAGTGATTCAAGAACACCCTGGCTATATCAAAGGACTTTCACAACCTTTGTGTGTTGCCCTCACTGGAAAGAATGATTCTTTCCTTCCTTTCATCTTCAACCTTGTTCTTTCAAACCACAATTCCAGAAAATCCACTTCTGCCTAGAATTATCTCGTGTCCATAACTCCCATTTTACGCACTCAAATTAAGTGATTCTTGAGCCTAAATTGAATTTCAAAACGAGATATTTCACCTCGTTTTGGAATCACCTCATTTGGAGCCCTGTAGCTTGAGTTATTGTCATTTCTATATTTTTGTCCAGCCACCACTTAACCTACGTTTTATCATCTCATTTTTCCATTTTATGCCAAGAACCACCTTATTAAGCACCAAGAAATTAGCCACCGCCCAACCCTTAAATCTTTCCAATTTTCCATCCTTTCCTTAATCAATTTCCGCATTTTCCATCAAGGTTTAATCCTAGACGATCCTAAGTCAACCTTTGTGCAATGAAGGTTCATATCATTTGGTATCAGAGCTCCGGTTCTAGGATCAACACTTCCTTTGCTGGAAATATTAGGTAACATCCTTCTTTATTCTCTTTGCCATTTATATTACCTTCTTATTCATATTTTTTTTAGGCTGAACCATTGCAAAAGTTAAGCCTTTTGATCTATTTGTTATATAAAAAGAAAAACAGAAATTTGTATAAGAAAAATTAAAAAAAAACAAATTGGGTTGAATGGCTCATGTTTGAAGAACTTTAAAAAAAATATCTTTAAGGTAATATATTGGTTGCATGGAGGATTGTTACTTGAATTCCTAAATTCTGAATTTTATTTCCTTCATTTGTTCCTAAAAACATTGTTAGCCTTTTTCTTGGTTAACCTTTTCCTTGTCTCTCTAGCCTTACCTTACACATATTGGTGAATTGTTCTTTGTTGCGGCCATAATCTCTTGAATTGCCTAAGAACTCAAGGGGAATTAGAGTGGTAAAAGGCAAGAGTGTTTTCATTAGAGAAAAGCCATAATTGTGTGATACACTTGAGCGGGTGAGATATTCAAACAACAACTATAATTGTCTTGTTACGTTAGATTTGTTTGTTTGAGATGTCAGGTACTAATCCTAATGATGGAGTGGGGCTTTCGCAATTCCAAATGCAAGCTTTGATGCAACATTTGGAGAGGTTAATGAAACAACGAGATGATGTGCTCCATGAGAGGTTGGATCAAATGGAGAATAGAGATCATAATGAAGAAGAAAGGAGGAGAAGAGGGAATGATGGTGTTCCTAGACAAAACCAAATTGATGGTATTAAACTCAGCATTCCTCCCTATAAAGGAAAGAATGATCCAGAGGCCTACTTGGAGTGGGAGATGAAAATAGAGCATGTTTTCTCATGCAACAACTATGAGGAGGACCAAAAGGTGAAGCTTGCCACCATGGAGTTTTCCGACTATGCTCTTGTGTGGTGGAACAAGCTACAAAAGGAGAGAGCAAGAAATGAAGAGCCAATGGTTGATACATGGGCAGAGATGAAAAGGATCATGAGGAAGCGGTATGTGCTGGCTAGTTACTCAAGGGATTTGAAATTCAAGCTCCAAAAACTAACCCAGGGCAACAAAGGGGTTGATGAGTATTTCAAGGAAATGGATGTGCTCATGATTCAAGCAAGATTGAAGAAGATGAGGAGGTAACTATGGCTCGATTTCTTAATGGTTTGACTAATGATATCCATGATATTGTTGAGCTGCAGGAGTTTGTTGAAATGGATGATTTGCTTCACAAAGAAATCCAAGTAGAGCAACAATTAAAAAGGAAAGGAGTGGCTAAGAGGAGTCTTACCAACTTTGGTTCTTCTAGTTGGAAAGACAAAGGTAAGAAAGATGGGGCTGCTACTTCTAGTAGTTCCACACCTACCCCATCAAAAACTCGCTCAAAGTCCCAAGAGGAACCCTCTAAAAGGAGTAGAGATGTGAAGTGTTTCAAGTGCCAAGGCCTAAGACACTATGCTTATGAGTGTCCTAATAAAAGGTCCATGGTTCTTAGAGATGGAGAATATATAAGTGAATCCGATGTTGAAGAGGAATAGAAGAGTGAGTACGTAGAGGAAGAGGAGACTCCGGAGGGAGACTTGTTGATGATTAGATGGTTACTTGGTGGTCAATTAAAGCATGAGGAGGAGAGCCAAAGAGAAAACATCTTTCACACTAGATGTTTAATCAATGGCAAGGTGTGCATGGTGATCATTGATGGAGGTAGTTGCACCAATGTGGCTAGTGCTAGATTAGTGTCAAAGCTAAATTTAGCTACTGAACCACATCCTAGGCCATACAAACTTCAATGGCTTAGTAAGGATGGGGAGGTACAAGTAAGGCAGCAAGTTGAAGTGGACATTTCCATTGGGAAATACAATGATAAGGTACTTTGTGATGTTGTTCCTATGGAGGACAGTCACTTACTTTTGGGGAGACCATAGCCATTTGATAAAAGAGCCAATCATGACGGTTACACCAACAAGATCTCTTTCATGCACCAAGACAAAAAGATTGTGCTCAAACCATTGAGTCCACAAGAAGTGTGTGAGGATCAAAAGAAAATGAGAGAAAAACTTCTTCAAGAGAAAAGAGAAAAAGAAAAAGTGAGCAAAACACTTGAGAGTGAGAAAAAGAGGGAAACACTTGAGAGGAAAAAGAGTGAACAAAGAAGAGTGAAACACTTGAAGTGAGGGAAAGCTATTTAGCCACAAAAAGTGAGGTCAAGAGGTTGTTTCGTGCTAAACAGTCACTATACATATTGTTTTGCAAAAATCAGATTTTGACCACTAGCACTTTTGATGATTTTGAAGTGCCTTCTAGTGTTAAAACTCTTTTGCAGGATTTTCAAGACATGTTTCCATCAAATGTGCCAAGTGGACTACCACCTTTAAGGGGAATTAAGCATCAAATTGATCTCATTCTGGGAGCTTCTTTGCCCAATAGGCCAGCCTATAGAAGTAATCCACAAGAAACCAAAGAGATTCAAAGACAAGTGGATGAACTCATTAGCAAAGGTTGGGTAAGAGATAGTATGAGTCCTTGTGTTGTCCCGGTGATTTTGGTCCCTAAAATGGATGGGACATGGCACATGTGTTCCGATTGTAGAGCCCTTAATAACATCACCATTAAATATAGGCATCCTATACCTAGGCTTGATGATTTGCTTGATGAATTGCATGGTGCATGTTACTTCTCTAAAATCGATTTAAAAAGTGGATACAATCAAATTAGGATTAGATAAGGGGATGAATGTAAAACTGATTTCGAAACAAAATATGGTTTGTATGAATGGTTGGTTATGCCTTTTGGCCTAACTAACGCTCCTAGCACTTTCATGAGATTAATGACCATATCTTGAGAGAGTTCATAGGAAAGTTCATTGTGGTGTACTTTGATGATATTATTATCTATAGCACTTCACTTGATTTGCATATTGATCATTTAAAATCTATCTTGTGTGTGCTTAGAGAAGAACAATTGTATGCCAATCTTGAAAAATGCATCTTTTGTACTAACCATGTTGTGTTTCTTGGATTTGTTGTATGTTCAAAAGGAGTGCAAGTTGATGAGGAGAAGGTTAGGGCTATTCAAGAATGGCCTACACCTAAGTCCGTGACCGAGGTGAGGAGTTTTCATTGCTTAGCAAGTTTTTATAGGCGATTTGTGAAGGATTTTAGCACATTGGCAGCACCTCTCAATGAAGTGCTCAAGAAAAATATTGGTTTCAAATGGGGAGAGAAACAAGAAGAAGCTTTCAATGTTCTTAAGCATAAGCTAACTAATGCCCCCATACTTGCGTTGCCAAACTTTCAAAAATCTTTTGAAATTGAGTGTGATGCTTCAAATGTTGGAATTGGGGCTTTGAAAACATGGCAACACTACCTTTATCCCAAGGAATTTGTCATTCATAGTGACCATGAGTCCCTCAAATAAATCAAGGGGCAAGGCAAGCTTAACAAAAGGCATGCGAAGTGGGTGGAATTCCTAGAGCAATTCCCTTATGTTATCAAACATAAAAAGGGAAAAGGTAATATTGTAGCTGATGCTCTTTCTCGGCGTCATGCATTACTTTCTATGCTTGTAACAAAATTGATTGGTCCTGAATGTTTGAAAAACATGTATGAAAATGATGAAAATTTTGGAGAAATTTTTAAAAATTGTGCAAAATTTTCAGAAAATGGTTTCTTTAGACATGAAGGCTTTCTTTTCAAATAAAACAAATTGTATGTGCCTAAATCTTCAACCAATGGGCAAATGGAAGTTGTTAATAGGACATTGGGAACTTTGCTTAGGACAGTTTTGAGGAAGAACTTAAAAACTTGGGAAGCTTGTTTACCCCATGTTGAGTTTGCTTACAATAGAGCTGTTCATAGCACCACTAATTGTTCTCCTTCTGAAGTTGTTTATGGTTTTAACCCACTAACTCCTCTTGATCTTTTGCCTATGCATAATGTTTCTGCTTTTCAGCATAAAGAAGGTCAAGCAAAGGCGGACTATGTGAAGAAGCTTCATGAGAGAGTCAAAAATCAAATTGAGAGGAGAAATAAAAGCTATGCTAAACAAGCCAACAAAGGGAGAAAGAAGGTTGTCTTCGAACCCGGAGATTGGGTTTGGGTGCACATGAGAAAAGAAAGGTTTTCGGAACAAAGGAAATCAAAGCTTCAACCAAGGGGAGATGGACCATTTCAAGTGCATGAAAGAATCAATGACAATGCTTACAAAGTTGAGCTGCCCGGTGAGTATAATGTTAGTTCCACCTTCAATGTCTCTAACTTATCTCTTTTTGCTACAGATGGAGAATCCAATTTGAAGACAAATCCTTCTCAAAAGGGAGATAATGATGAGGACATAACCAAGAGCAAGGGAAAGGATCCACTTGAAGGACTTGGAGGACCTATGACAAGGGCTAGAGCAAGGAAAGCCAAGGAAGCTCTTCAACAAGTGTTGTCCATACTATTTGAATACAAACCCAAGTTTCAAGGAGAAAAGTCCAAGGTTGTGAGTTGTATCATGGCCCAAATAGAAGAGGACTATATGGCACCACTTTGTCTCAATTTTAGAGTGTTTAGTTTGTCTAAATAATGGCCCAATCCTTGTAAAGTTGGCTGACCAAAAATATGTTTTGGGTTAATCAACTAAAAGGGCTTTAGTTTGGTTTAGTTGAAGTTGTAATAAGGGCCCAATTGGCAACCTAGGCATCAGCCTTTTGGGAGACCAAATGGTGGCTGGCTTGATCGCTATTGGGGGTGACTTTTGGTTGCCACAATTTCAGTTACACTCAGCCATTAAGTTCTTTTAATTCCCTAGGTTAATGGCATTAAGTTCTTTTAATTTTAGGTTAGTGGATCATTACTAAAATCTGATGTAAAGCTTCTATATAAGCTGAACCATTTTATCAATAAACACAAGTTGAGTTTTATTCAGAAAATTAGAGTTTATCTCTTTTATCTTAGTGAGGGTGATTCTCCTAAGTTCTTGAGTGATTCAAGAACACCCTGGCTATATCAAAGGACTTTCACAACCTTTGTGTGTTGCCCTCGCTGGAAAGAGTGATTCTTTCCTTCCTTTCATATTCAACCTTGTTCTTTCAAACCACAATTCTAGAAAATCTACTTCTATCCAGAATTATCTCGTGGCCATAACTCCTGTTTTACGCGCTCAAATTAAGTGATTCTTGAGCCTAAATTGAATTTCAAAACGAGATCTTTCACCTCGTTTTGGAATCACCTCATTTGGAGCCATGTAGCTTGAGTTATTGTCATTTCTATATTTCTATCCAGCCACCACTTAACCTACGTTTTATCATCTCATTTTTCAATTTTATGCCAAGAACCACCTTATTAAGGCCCACAAAATTGGTCGTCGCCCAACCCTTAAATCTTGTCAATTTTCCATCCTTTCCTTAATCAATTTTCACATTTTCCATCAAGGTTTAATCCTAGATGATCCTAAGTCAGCCTTTGTGCAATGAAGGCTCATATCACTTAGCGTGTCTGCTCGCTAAGCCCAATTCAAAATTTTAAAATTCCAAAGACGTTTTTGGGCTTAGCGTAAAGACACACGCTTAGCGCATTATGCAACTCTGATTGGTCTTGCAACTTACACTTAGCCGATAATGGCCACGCTTAGCGCATAAACATGCTCTAACTTGCAGTAGTGGTTCGTGCTTAGTGCCTTGCTCACGCTTAGCGCTATTCCAAAAATTGGGCTTAGCGCATCAGCTTGCTAAGCCCAATTAGAGAAAGTTAGAATCCAGAGAGATATTTGGGCTAAGCACGGCAAAGAGCGCTTAGAGGGACCATCCAGCCAATGATCAGGGTTCAAAGCGCTTAGCGCAAGCAATAGCTCGCTTAGCGCGTGAAGACTTGGCGCTTAACGCAAGTGTTGCACTTTGCTAGTGGACAACTGGAAATTTTTCTAAGTTCTTTTTCTATCCACCTCTTCACCAAAGCTTATGAACCCCTTTCTTCAATACTAAACATGCTAAATATCACACAATCACAAGCAATCAAACTAGACTAAATGCAAGAAAAACAAAATTAAAAAGGGTTGGGTTGCCTCCCAGTAAGCGCTTGTTTAACGTCATTAGCTTGATGCATAGCTCTTTATTATCCTGGATCAATCTTGGTTCTCTCCTTCAGAACCTTCTCATCAAACTCCTTCACCTGTAAACAAACATTATGGTCTAGCAATTTTCCATCATCAAACAACTCAAAGCTAATATTTTGGTCTTCAATACCCATTTCTAACTTCTTTTTTCCCATGTCTACTACACAACTTGCAGTAGCCATTGTCATACCATAATTTCGTACGGGGATATTGTTTGTCGGCATGTGACCTTCGTTTGACCACTTAAAAATGTTTAACACCCATCACCGTGGAATTCGTAAAGTTTCGGGACATTTCGGAAAGAAACCAACCGAAAACTTGAAAACGGGGGTGTATTTAGCAAAATGGGGGTGTAAATAGACTGCAATTTTGTTCAGGGACCATTGTTGATCCCTCCGGAACACTTAACACCCATTGTCGTGGAACCCATAGAGTTTCGGGAGGTTTCGAAAAGAAATCGGCAGAAAAACACAAAAGGGGTGTATTTAGTAAAATTAGGGGTGTAAATAGAAATTTTCAAATCCGGGCATTTTGGAAGTTGGGTTACTTAAGGTGGAAGCAACCCAGCTCGCTTGGGCGAGCTGGGCGGCAACCACCTCCCCCGTTTTGTTGAAAAATGGCCTCTGGTGCTTCCACAATACTTCCATAAAAATTCCAAAAACCTTGGGTAAGCATATTTCACTTAATATTGGTGAAAGGGAAGAGAAAAAAGAGAAAAATCAAGTCTGAAACGCTTTCGTAAGTTTTCCATAACTTTTCCGCAAAGTATGAAAAGGGGGGTGAACTTAGTAATTTGGGGGTGCATCAGGAAACTTCCTGTGGAAGCCTGGGCTCGTCTGGGCGAGCTGAGCGGCAACCTCCTCCCCATTTTGGCTATAAAAAGGGGAAGGAGGCTGTGTAAATTGATCTCAGACCCCTTGGCTATGCATTTTAGCTGTTTTGGAAGAAAAAATGTGTTTTCGTGAAGAAAATCCAAGCTGAGGTGCTTCCGTAACACTTCCGAGATGTTTCCGTGAAGATTTTCCGCCGTTCTTCACTGTTCTTCGTTCGTTCTTTGGTCTTCAACTGGTAAGTGTTCGAATCCGAGGCTTTCACTTCATTTCTTGTTTTGCGTGCTTTCATCTTCATCTCGTCACTTTCAGTTTTCTTTTCTTCCGCTTTTAATGAGCTTTTAACCGTATTTAAGTTGTTTTCTCACCTAATAAATGATAAAATGAATTCAAACCGATCATTTGTGTTGTAATCTCGTTCAATCATTGTTAAATAACAATCTAACCGATTGTTCACATTGTAACCTCGGTTAAAGCAAATAATAATAAAATAATCAAAATATCTTGAAAAAATAATAATAAAATAATCAAAAAAATCAATCGGACGTTTTTCTTTGAAAGTTTCCTTGAATGAATTGACTAATAACCAAAGTGAAACTAAGACTAAAATCAACTCACAAATCAAGCTTTGTCCACAAAAGTCACTCAAAACCGTTTTAAGGTCCAACGCCTTAAACGGTCCTCTTTGCTTTTATCGGTTAACATGGACTGTTCAAAAGCATAAAATCAACACATAAATTTACCGCTTTTGCAAGAGCTACGTAGGTTTGAGTTCCTCATCACAAATTGAGGATACGTAGAAGCAAAAGCCCCACTTTTGTCGACCATCCCTTTTCAAAAACAAAGAGATCGTTAAAGGTCCAACACCTTAACGTTTCTCTCCTTTCAAAAACAAAGAGATCGTTAAAGGTCCAATGCCTTAATGTTTCTCTCCTTTTCAAAAAAATCAAAAGATCGTTTAAAGGTCCAATGCCCTAAACGACTTTTGTTCGGTTACAATATATCTTGCGAAAAAAAGATAAAACCAACTTAACCAACGTTTAGTTCTCAAAGAACTACCTAGGTCTGATTTCCTCATCGCAATTGAGGGATACGTAGGAGCAAGGGAAACACCCTTGTCGACCACAAAAAGATAAAAAATACAAAAGGCCCATAAAAAGCTAAAAAACATAAAAAAGGAAAAATAAAACAAATTGAAGACATGATATTGCACACTTGATTGAAGGTTGTCGTCCCTTGTAACGGACGTGTGGGGTGTTAATACCTTCCGTATGCATAAAAACAACTCCCGAACCTTTCACACTTAAAGTTCGTAGACCACACGTTCCGATTTTTCCGATGTTTTCCTCGAATAAACGTTGGTGGCGACTCCGTGCGCCTTCCTCCCTTGGAAGACGCACCTGTGAGCCTTCACGTAGCCCTCCCGCCGAAGGGTAGGTTGCGACAGTTGGCGACTCTAGTGTGGACTGTTTTTAGAGAGTTCGGCCTTTTAAACTTGCGCAATATCATGACTTCCCCTTTTGGTTGGTTTCTCTTTATTTTTCTTACATTCTTTTGTATAACTCCTTCGTTGCTTCTAGCGTGTTTGTAAATATATGCATGAAATAGACATTTATTCATTTGATGCACACAAACACAAGCGCTTTTTGCACACACAGTGAGTTGGAAAAAGACCCTACACCCGGGTCCGTGGGAACATAGGAAGTAGAGGTGAATTTGTGGTCATGCTAAGTCTCCGACTTGCTTGACGACAGTGAAACCTCATCTAGAGTTTTTCTCTTTGATGATATATTGTTGCTAGTAGTCTCTACCGCCACAATGTTGATATTGAGAGAATAATATCTCTAGAAACCATTTAGGGAGATATGACCACCTTGGGAGTTATCACTAAAAGCCTCTTAGATCCTCTCGTTTAGGTCCCTAAAATAGGGGCACGAAGCGAACATGCTGCGTACCTTTTAAACACTGCCATGCATATAACCTAAATGTCATGTACGCCTTTGTTGTATGATTATTTGCGGATATTGCCATGCTGTGTACATCCCCTTGTTGCACTTTTGCGCATCTACATTATGTCGTCACGCACACGTTGTACGTTGGTCTCGTCTTTTGTCACGGGAAGCTGAAAGGTCCATATCACCTTCTTAACTACACACATGGGGCATTGTGCCCCCAAATGCGCAAGTAAGAAGAGATGATTTTCCGGGCTCTTGTGTCTGTAAATGCATTCATATCATCCACTGCATAAGCATCTCTTCATCGCATCGTAATGGACATATCATTCCTGCATTTGTCACTTATCATATTCATGCATTGCATTTTGCATAGTCATTTCATCACCATGCATATGCATCTAGCATGTTTTTGCATACCCTTTATTTTCATGCAAAACAAAAACAAAAAAGAAGCATGAAAATTCACACTACATTCTTAGTTGCATGTGTTAGGTACCACGAGCCAACCATGTTGGGATCATAAACCCGTTTCACTTAAAAAACAAAATGATTGGACATGATATCTAATACATGGTTAACTAAGAAATGATGTTTCTTTGGGCATATCAATCTCATAATTACATTTTTCATGAATAGCTTAAGTATGCCAGAGTCATTCATCTCTGTGAAATGTTGTCGAAGTATTGGCGATCGAAATTGTCATTCCTTGGGTTATAGGGTTGGACCAAGCACATGCTTTCAAGAAAAGGTTCATCAAGTCAAGGTCAAGTATGGAAGTAACCAACTTGCAAATTGGGGCAAAAGATGGATCAGGTTACATCATTTCTTAGTCTACTACTAACACATGATTGTGCCAATTTTAAAAAAAAAAAACTTGAGGACTTGGATGTCATTGTTCTTCCAATTTCACTTTGACAAAATGATGGACCATGTTGCTTTAATGAAAATCTAAATTGATTCAACCCCTGTCCTGTCTAAAAATTGCAGTACTTCAACAATGCATCTTTCACACACATCCATGTTTTTCATTGGTTGCATTGCTCATGTCATTCTTTCCTTGAAAACGAACTTAATCATTGTTATCAAAAGGAAAGAACATGCTTCGCGATGCCCTTACTGAACCCGTGCTAGAGCTAGAGTAATGGGTGAAGTAGAGGAGGTACAAGAGCAAATAAAGGCCGACATAGAGGCTGTAAAAGAGCAAATGGCCATAATGATGGAGGCCAAGATAAGCATAAAGAAGATCATGGAAGTCAATGCAGTTGCAATTGCCGCTACCAGCACTATTGCAAAGGTAAACCTGACTCCCCCATCTGGCCTCAACCAAATGAATCATCCAACCTCAGATATGGTAGGCAAAGATTTGGGAAGTACGGGCAACCCCCATTTTGTACAAGTCCAAAACAAACATGCTTTCCTGTCATATGGTTTGCCTCTGAACTATACTCCACCCAATGAAAATGTCAATAACTCCACTCCCATACTCATTGAGAGCCAACAACCTCAATTTGATCATGCACGTGTCTCTCAACCCATGGGGGGTTGTTCGAACCCAACAAGTGCATCGGATTGCGCAAGTAGTATAAAATGGTAAAAACTGAGTATCAAACTCTTGGGGAACTTGTGTTACTTGGTAAAGCTATATTCAGTGAATAGGTGTCAAGTATGAGAAGAGAAGTGTGGACTACACACAAGTATGTAAACTAACTATTAAAAGGAAAATCACGTGAGTAGTGATGTGTAAAGACAGGTAGACAACATGTTGGTTTTCCTCTTAAGTGCCTGATGTTAAAAGGATATTCTCTACTTAACAATGCTCATGTGTTCTATGGTGTCTCCTGAAATGCTGAACCCCGATTCTTCATGATAGTCTAGCCTAATCCTGATCAAGCATCGTCCTCAGATTCCTCTTGTTGGACTAAACTCGACCAGAATCGCATTAAGACAAATATACAAACAACTAGGTTATTGTACCCTAATCCCTCGTGATAATACGATAAACTAGCCCTATCCTATCAAGTTCTAAAAATCAGACCAGTTTCCATTGTTGAATGATCCTAACAAAGCATGCATCTACGTGATCAAGGTAAAAACACACTGAAATGACGTACTGATAGCACAGAGAACACATAAAACATCATGAAATAGATATACATGTATTTACATAAGGTACTTACACAGAAGAACCAACAAAGGATTTAGCTCTCCATAATTGGAAAGCTTCCTTTACAACAAAGAGAAGAGAAAAATGAAGGATTGAAGAAATACAAGTGGTGAGGATGTCTCCTCCACCTCTAGAACCTCACAATCACTCACAAACTCATCTCAAGCTCTCAAGACGACTTTCTCTTCAAGCTTCGTTCTCTGCAAGTCTTCACACACCAAAATCTCTCAAAACTCTCTAGACTCGAACCCTTCTCTCTCTAGAATCTCTCACATGCAGAAGCTCCTCAAGAAAATGGCCAAAATCCCTCTCCATTTCTGATTTCAGGCTTAAATAGGTGGCCTTGTGTTAGTAAGTGAATACGACTAACTTTTGTATATAAAACTTGTGTAAATTGTATCAAACTCCTCCAATTTATGGTTATTTTGTAGTTTTGTAATTACTTTTTGTTAAAGATAGGTAATAAATACTTAGTAATTATATTTTGTGTGTTTAATAATCATTTTCTCTCAATTTCAGGTTAATTAGGCATGTTTGTGAAGTGCTGATTTTCACCTTCTTGCTAAGCCAATCTGTTGGCTTAGCGAGCCATCCGCTGAGCGCAACACTCCTCGGTTGAGCACGAGGAAGAATCTCGAAGAAGGATGAGTTGTGCATGTTCGCTGAGCGAATGCCATCCTGCTAAGAGCACCGCTTCAGTCCATCCGCTGAGCGAGAAAAGTACACGCTAAGTCGAAATTCACTAATGCGCGCTAGGCGGTTCAGAGTTGCGCTAAGCGCACGAGCATGAACAAAGCCACCTATTTAAGCCTGAAATCATATTTTTAGGGGGAGTTTGGCCATTTTCTCAAGGAGCATTTGCATGTCGTTCTAGAGAGAGAAAGGTCCAAGTTCTAGAGAGTTTGAGAGATTTTGTTGTGTGAAGATCTGTAGAGACCAGAGCTAGAAGAGGAAGTCGTCCTGAGAGCTTGAGATGAGTTTGTGAGTGATTGTGAGGTCCTAGAGGTGGAGGAGACATCCCCACTACTTGTATTTCTGCAATCTTTCATCTTTCTCTTCTCTTTGTTGTAAAGGAAGCTTCCTAGTTATGGAAAGCTAAATCCTCTATTGGATCTTCCTTGTAGGTACTTGATGTAAATATCTTTTTATCTATTTAATGATGTTTTGTGTCTCCACTGTGCTATCAGAACTTCATTCTGCCATGCTTTTACCTTGATCACGTAGATGCATGTGTTTTTAGGATCATTCAACAGTGGAAACTGGTCTGATTCTTAGAACTTGATAGGATGGGGCTAGTTTGTCATATTTTCACGAGGAATCAGGGTACGGTAACCTACTTGTTGTATGCTTGTCTTAATGCGGTCCTGGCCGAGTTTAGTCCAACAAGAGGAATCTACGAACGATGCTTGATCAGGATTAGGCTAGACTATCATGAGGAATCGGGGTTTAGCATTTCAAGAGACACCATAGAACACATAAGCATTGTTAAGTAGAAAATATCCTTTTAACATCAGGCACCTACTAGGAAGACCAACGTGTTACCTACTTGTCTTTACGCATCATTTCTCACGTGATTTTCCCTTTTAATAGTTAGTTTACACACTTGTTCATAGTAAACACATCTCTTTTCACATTAGACACATATTCACTGAAATAGCTTTACCAAGTAACACAAGTTTCGCGAGAGTTCGATACTCGGTTCTTACCGTTTTATACTACTTGCGCGATCCGGTGCACTTGTCGGAAGTGAACACCTTGTTGGTGCTTGCGCGCTTAGCGCAACTCTGGACCGCTTAGCGCACATTAGTGAATTTCTGCTTAGCGCGCGTCTTCTTGCTCAGCGGATGGACTCAAGCGGTGCGCTTAGCGGGATGAACCCTCGCTCAGTGAATATGCACAGCTCATCCTTCTTCCAGATTCTTCCTCGCGCTCAGCCAAGCAATGGTGCGCTCAGCGGATGGCTCACTAAGCCTGCAGATTGGCTTAGTGAGCCGATGGAAATCAGCACTTCACAAACTTGCCTAATTAACCTGAAATTGAGAGGAACTGATTATTAAACACACAAAATGGAAGTACTAAGTATTTATTACATATCCTTAACAAAAAGTAATTACAACATTACAAAATAACCATAACTTAGAGGAATTTGATACAATTTACACAGGTTTTATACACAAAAGTTAGTCGTATTCCTCGACTAACAGGGGGACACATGAAATGCCCCACCATAATCTAGCCAACTTCGAGTCTTGCCTCGAATATGCCACTGAAGGGCAACCAGTTGGTGGTGAGCCCTGCGAAACACTTCGGAGGGCCCTCATTTTCGCCCACAACTGCAACCCTTGCATTTTGTGGTGGGAAGAGCCCCTCCAACTATGGCTGAAAATGGAAAGTTGGATTGGATAGAGGAAAGGCTAAGGGTCGTTGAAGGAAGCGGAGATTATGCCTTTGTTGACATGGCGGAATTGTGCCTAGTGCCTGATGTCATCATCCCTCCGAAGTTCAAGGTGTCGGAGTTTGATAAATACAAGGGGACAACTTGCCCCAAGAATTACCTGAAATTGTATTGTCGAAAGATGGGGGTGTACGCGAAAGATGAAAAACTGCTGATGCATTTCTTCTAAGAGAGCCTTACTGGGGCAGCCGTCACTTGGTATACTAACTTGGAACCTTCCCAAATCCATTCTTGGAAGGACCTAATGATTGCCTTCATTAGACAGTACTAGTACAATTCTGATATGGCTCCGGATAGGATGCAACTACAGAGCATGTGCAAGAGGGGGCACGAATCTTTCAAGGAATATGCCCAAAGGTGGAGGGATCTGGCAGCCCAAGTGGTGCCCCCAATGACGGAGAAAGAGATGATCACATTGATAGTAGACACATTACCAGTGTTTTACTATGAGAAAGTGATGGGTTACAAACCTTCAAACTTTGCAGATTTGGTCTTCGCTGGCGAAAGGATCGAAGTGGGTCTGAAAAGAGGCAAATTTGATCATCCTGCTTTGATGAATGAGAAAACTGGGACAAATAGAGGGGATAAGGAGGAGGAAGGAAACCATGTTGTGGCTGTCATTCCTACATGGCCAAGTTTTCCACCGGCTCAACAATGTCATTACCCACCACCCAGTCATCCACAAGGGCCATCCCTAAATCAACCATAAAGCCTACCTACCGCACATCCAATGCCAAACACCACTTTTAGCACGATCCAAAACACCAACCAAGGGAGGAATTTTGCAGCGAAAAAGCTTGTAGAGTTCACCCCAATTCCGGTGTAATATGCTAATTTGCTCCCATATCTACTCGATAATTCAATGGTAGCCATAACAATGGTAGCCATAACCCTAGCCAAGGCTCCTCAACCTCCATTTTTCCAAGGATACGACTCGAACGCAACATGTGCTTGCCATGGAGGAGTTTCGAGCCATTCCATTGAGCATTGAAGGACCCTGAAGCGTAAGGTGCAAGGTCTAATTGATGCGGGCAGGCTGAAATTTGAGGAGAATCACTTTTGAATTCTAATGTTGGCAAGCGACGTTGTACATGGGGCATTTTGAAGGTTGTTGTTAGACATCTCCAATGACTTATTAGGATTTTCAAGTTTATGCCATTATTGTAAACCACAGTTACAATGCTAAATAATATGGATAAATTTGACATCTTTGTCTCTCTTGTCCTCTCATAATTACATCTTTGCTTATTCAACTTCCATCAGAATGTGAGTGTAAGCCATTGGTTTGTTTGCTCAAGCGACTTGCGCTCCTAAGTTTTGACTTCCAAGACTGTTCAATCCTGAATTACTTGTTTTGCACATTTGGTCGAGGTGCCGTAAAACAATGAGTAAAGTTTGAAACAAGAAAAAAGAAAAAAAAAACATTTGATTGGCTGTAAAGAAAAAAAAAACATTTGACCCGGAGAAGTCCAATAGGGCCCTAGGGTTCCCGGCTCTGATCATTAACCCCCCCATTAACCGGGCTTTCATCGAGAAGTACTGCACCCCCAGGCAGGTGCGGGGCGAGGCATCATGGCAGTCTAAGGATAGCAAGCAACGGGCAACGGACGCAACGCGATCAACAAATCACCATCCTGCGTCCGGCTCAAGACGTTAAAGAAGCGCTACTAGGAGGCAACCTAGTACCTTTTAAATTTCTGCTTGTTATTTTGTTCACCTATGTTTCTTAAGCCATGGTTGAACACGCCTAGTTGCTCATAATCCTAGGAACTTAAATAAACAAGCACAAACTGGTGTGGAAGCAATGACTTCAAGGATTATTTTGATGATGACAAAGAATCAAGATTTAAGCAAGTTCCAAAGAATCAAGAGTCAAAAAGCTTCAAGAATCAAGTTTCAAAGAATCAAGATTAAGATTCAAGACTCAAGATTCAAGAATCAAGAGAAGACTCAATCAAGATAAGTACTAAAAAAGATTTTCAAAAATTGAGTAGCACAAGAAATTTTCACAAAATCTTTTACCAAAGAGTTTTACTTTCTGGTAATCGATTACCAGAAGGTAGTAATCTATTACCAGTAGCCCGTATTGTTTTCAAAACTGATTTACAAAGTTGTAATCGATTACCATGAGCATGTAATCGATTACCAATGTTTTAAAACGTTAGATTTCCAATTTCAAGAGTCACAACTAGTGATAAAACATTTTCAAATCATTTTAAACTTGTGTAATCGATTACACAATACTTGTAATCGATTACCAATGTTTCTAAACATTTTGATTTTCAAATTTAAACATGAAGAGTCACATCTTTTGATGTGTAATAGATTACACTATAATGGTAATCGAAGATCAGTGACTAATTTCAAAAAATAAATTTCCAAAAGTCATAATTCTTAAAGTGACTTGTTTCTGAAGATTTTTTCAAAAGTAACAACTTTTTAAGTGACTAGTTTTCACAAAAGTCACAACTTTTAAAGTGACTAGTTTTAAAGAAATTGCCAAAAGTAACAAACTTTGATTTGAGTCATCAAATGATTATAAATATGGAACCATGGCATGAATTTCAAAGAGAACTAAGACTGATTTCTTTCATTCATTTTCTCTTCATCTTTCTAAGAGTTGTTGTTCAATACTTTCTCTTTTAAGAAAAGTTCATTGACCAAAAACTTGTGCTACTCTTCTTCTTCATTCACTTTTTTCTCTTGTCAAAAGATTCAAAGGACTAACCGCCTGAGAATCCTTTTGTTTCTTCCCTTCTCCCTCTTGACAAAAGATTTCAAAGGACTAACCACCTGAGATATCTTCTGTTTCTTACAAAATATTTCAAAGGACTAACCGCCTGAGATATCTTTTTCCCTTTCCCTTTATACAAAAGATTTCAAAGGACTCACCGCTTGAGATATCTTTTGTATTCCCCTCACAGAGAATTCAAGGGACTAACCGCCTAAGAATTTTTTGTCCTAACACATTGGAGGGTACATCCTTTGTGGTACAAGTAGAGGGTACATCTACTTGGGTTGTTATACTGAGAACAAGAGAGGGTACATCTCTTGTGAATCAGTTCAAGTGGAGGGTACATCCACTTGGTTGTTCAAAGAGAACAAGGGAGGGTACATCCCTTGTGGATCTTTGGCTTGTAAAGGATTTTACAAGGTTGAAAGAAATCTCAAGAACCGTTGGTTGCTTGGGGACTGGATGTAAGCATGGGTTGTTGCTGAACCAGTATAAATCTTGTGTTTGTCTTCTTCTTCCCTACACTCTTTACATTTCCGCTATGTACTTTTAATTGCCGCTTTTACTTTTGGTTAAGTTATTGTTTCTGTTCTTTACTTTCTTAACTTAGTAGTAAAAGCCTAGTTGAATCTAGTAACATTAAGAAGGATAAATTTTTTTAATTAGTCAAGACACATTAATAATTAATTCAACCCCTCCTTCTTAATTATTTCAAGGCCATTTGATCCAACAACTGGGAAGGTAGTAATACCTCACAAAAAATATATATGTATGTGTTTAGGTAGCAAAAATGCTTTGAATATGTATGTATATGTTTACGTAGCAAAGATGCCTCACACAAAATATGTATATGTTTAGGTAGCAAAAATACTTTGAATATGAATGGTAGCAAAATGCCTCACAAAAATATGCACATGTTTAGGTAGCAGAATGCCTCATGGAAAAAATAAACAAAATAAAAAATAAAATTGGTTACCTAAAAAGGCCAACACGCTTTCAAAAAGAAATAGACTCCAACTTTTCTTTGGAAAGAGTCACCAATCAAAACACAAGGATTTTTGAGAAAAAAAAATGTGTCTACAACCTGAAGGGTGAATGCTGTGGAATTTTCCGAACACCCAAAATGGACTCGGACGAATGCATAAATTGATAAAAGAGCATGTTTTGGAAACACTGGGTTAACTTAAATAGGAAAAAGGAATCTTAAGCCCTAGTGTCACATGACCATAAAAACTTGATGCTTGAGTGTCCACATGGGTTCATGCATGACCAGTTTTGCATAAAATTTCCAAATCATCATTGTTGCATGTGTGTCATGGAAATAATATGGGACATCCCCCTGGCATACATCATGTCCGGCCGTTCTGAAAGCCTTTTGAGCCAAGACCTCAAACCACCATAAACCTTGACCCAAGATGAGAATTTCAATCCCTGTCCTCGGAAGAAGGAACAATGGGGTCTCCCAAGAAAAAAGAGTCATTCACCATTGAGCTGCTAACATGCTTCCAAAATAAAATGAAGTTCCCGATCAAAGATCGGAAGACAACAAAAGAAAAAAAAAAGAAGTTCCCGATCAAAGATAAGAAGAAAACAAAAGAAAAAAAACAAAATTCCCTATCAAAGATCGGAAGAAAACAAAAGAAAATATATAGAAAGGTCTTTGGACCAGACAGTATGTGAACAAACATACAGAATTGTCACAAGCAAATAAGAAAAGAAAGGAAACCACGACTTGAAGTGGTCCTCTCCCTTTGATTACCAAGAAAAATATTGTGCGCTGGTGACTTTCTCACCCCGCACTCAACAAAAAAAGAAAAGGAAAAGGCCAAAACACTCAGAGCCAAATTTCCCACCAAAAACACTATTCCCAAAAAGTCCTATTGATCCATGATCACGCATGTAATCTTTGATTTGATAGGAAATGATTTGCAAAATCAAATCATGGCATATCTATGGTTCCGAATTAGGATGAAACACTTGCCTGTTTGAGGTTTATACACTCTGAGTGATTTTCTTCTCTTTTCAGTTGGACCTAGTGTTTCTTCTAAATGGTCGTTTAGAAACGAAACACAAACATCCAAAATCTCGTTTGTGGTTACGAGAAAATTTTATCAGCATACTCTCCTTCCCCAGTAGACACATTGTTTTTCTCCAAAAATTTATAAATTGCTTTGATCGGTTGGAGGTTTTGTTTCTTTACTAAAGCATGTTCGCATTTTAGTGAAAGAACACCGAGACTATTTTAGTCTCACAAAAAGCCAAGAACTATGTAGGCCTGTGTTCCTCATCACAAATTGAGGATACGTATGAGCAAAAGTCCCACTTTTGTCGACCACCCCACCTTTTGTTATCATGACCCGTGAAGTCAGGTGGCAAGCAGAAATACCCAAGTTGTTATCCATACAAAGACAACATTTGCTAAAATTGACCCGTGAAGTCAGGTGGTAGGTGGAAATACCCAAGTGGTTATCCGTACAAAGACAACATCTTCTCAAACTGACCCGTGAAGTCACGTGGTAGACGGAAATACCCAAGTGGTCATCCGTACAAAGACAACATCAGCTAAAACTGACCCGTGAAGTCAGGTGGCAGGCGAAAATACTCAAGTGGTTATTCGTACAAAGACAACATATGCTAAAACTGACCCGTGAAGTTAGGTGGCAGGCGAAAATACCCAAGTGGTAATCCGTACAAAGACAACATCTGCTCAAACTGACCCATGAAGTCAGGTGGCAGGCGGAAATACCCAAGTGGTTATCCGTACAAAGACAACATCTGCTAAAACTGACCCGTGAAGTCAGGTGGCAAGCAGAAATACCCAAGTGGTCATCCGTACAAAGACAACATCTGCTAAAACTGACCAGTGAAGTCAGGTGGCAGGCAAAAATACGCAAGTGGTTATCCGTACAAAGACAACATCTGCTCAAACTGACCCGTGAAGTCAAGTGGCAGGTGGAAATACCCAAGTGGTTATCCGTATAAAGACAACATCTGCTAAAACTAACCTGTGAAGTCAAGTGGCAGGCGAAAATACCCAAGTGGTCATTCGTACAAAGACAGCATCTGCTAAAACTAACCCGTGAAGTCAGGTGGCACGCGGAAATACCCAAGTGGTTATCCATATACACACACAATTCTACTACCCGAACCTGTGAGAAGTCAGGTAGCATGCGGAGATACCCAAGTGGTTATCCATGTAAACACAATTCTGTTACCCCGACTTGTGAGAAGTCTGGTAGTTGCGGAGATACCCAGTGGTTATTCGTATACACCCACAATTCTGCTACCCAGACCTGTGAGAAGTTAGGTAGCATGCAGAGATACCCAGCTGTTATACGTACACACATTCACACTATCCTGACCTGTGAGAAGTCCGATAGCATGCAGAGATACCTTTTGGTTATCCGCACACTTGCTTTCATTTTTCCGAAGCTATCCAAGTCCTTTTTATCATCTCAAGACAAGCTAGTCTGGCGATATCACGGACGATGGTAGTCGTCTATTTCTAATCGTTTTTTGAGATTTTTTCTACAGATATCGTTGACGATCAAGTAAATTATGCATAAAAAGCCTATTCTAGCGTCCATGAACAATCAAGCCCAATAGCGTGCGAAACATCAGGGTCGCTGTTGGAACTATTTGGTTGGTCGGGTGAGGTTCGACTCGAACCAAATTAATGTCTTGTCTTTACTTCCCTTTTATCTCCAATAAAAGATAAGTAAAGAGGGGCAACTGTCATACCCTAATTTCATCCAGAGACATTGTTTGTCGGCATGCGACCTTTGTTTGACCACTTAAAAATGTTTAACACTCATCGCCGTGGAATCTGTAAAGTTCTGGGATGTTTCTGAAAGAAACCGGCCAAAAACCCAAAAATGGGGGTGTATTTAGCAAAGTGGGGGATGTAAATAGATTGTAATTTCATCTGGGGACCATTGTTGATCACTCCAGAAAACTTAACACCCATCACCGTGGAACTCGTAGAGTTTCGGGAGGTTTCGAAAAGAAATCGGCAGAAAAACACCAAAGGGGGTGTATTTAGTAAAACTGGGGGTGTAAATAGAAATTTTCAAATCTGGGCCATTCCAAAACATTTTGGAAGTTGGGTTGCTTGATGTGGAAGCAACCTAGCTCACCTTGGCGAGTTGGGCAGCAACCACCTCCCCCATTTTGTTGAAAAATGGCTTCTAGGGCTTCCGTAATGCTTCTATAAAATTTCCGAAAACCTTGGGTAAACATATTTCACTTAATATTGGTGATAAGGAAGAGATAAAAAGAGGAAAATCAAGTCCGAAATGCTTCCATAAGGCTTTTGTAACTTTTCCGTAAAGTACAAAAATGGGGGTGAACTTAGTAATTTGGGGTGCATCAGGAAACTTCCTGAGTAAGCCTGGGCTCGCCAAGGCGAGCTAGGTGACAACCTCCTCCTCATTTTGGCTATAAATAGGGGAAGGAGGTTGTGTAAATTGATCTTGGACCCCTTGGCTATGCATTTCAGCTGTTTTGGGTGAAAAAATGTATTTTCGTGAAGTAAATCCAAGCTGAGGTGCTTCCGTAACGCTTTCAAGTCGTTTTCGTGAGGAATTTCGTGAAGATTTTCCACCATTCTTCGTTCTTTCTTCGATCTTCAACCGATAAGTGTTCGAATCTGAGGCTTTCAATTCATTTCTTGTTTTGCTTGCTTTCATCTTCATCTTGTCACTTTCAATTTTCTTTTCTTCTGCTTTTAACGAGCTTTTAACCATATTTAAGACGTTTTTTCACCTAATAAATGATAAAATGAATTATAACCGATCATTTATGTTGAAATCTCGTTTAATCACTGTCAAAGCAAAATCTAACTGATTGTTCACACTAAAAAGCAAAACAATAATAAAATAATCAAAATATCTTGAAAAAATAAAAAAAATAATCAAAAAAATCAATTGGACGTTTTTCTTTGAAAGTTTCCTTGAATGAATTGACTAATAACCAAAGTGAAATTAAGGCTAAAATCAACCCACAAATCAAGCTTTGTCCGCAAAACTCAAAATGGTTTTAAGGTCCAATGCCTTAAACGGTCATCTTTGCTTTTATCGATTAACATGGACTGTTCAAAAGCATAAAATCAACACATAACTTTATTGCTTTTGCAAGAACTACGTAGGTCTAAGTTCCTCATCACAAATCGAGGATACGTAGGAGCAAAAGCCCCGCTTTTGTCGACCATCCCTTTTCAAAAACAAAGAGATCGTTAAAGGTCCAACGCCTTAACGTTTCTCTTCCTTTCAAAAAAATCAAAAGATTGTTTAAAGGTCCAATGCCTTAAATGACTTTTGCTCGGTTAAAATATATCTTGCGAAAAAAGATAAAAACAACTTAACCAACGTTTAGTTCTCAAAGAACTACGTAGCTATGATTTCCTCATCGCAATTGAGGGATACATAGGAGCAAGGGAAACACCCTTGTCGACCACAAAAAGATAAAAAAAAATACAAAAGGCCCATAAAAAGCTAAAAAACATAAAAAGGTAAAATAAAATAAATTGAAGACATGATATTGCACACTTGATTGAAGGTTGTCATCCCTTGTGACGGGCGCGTGGGGAGCTAATACCTTTCGTCTACGTAAAAACAACTCCTGAACCTTTCACACTTAAAGTTTGTAGACCACATGTTCCGGTTTTTCCGACGTTTTTCTTGAATAAACGTTGGTGGTGTTGGATCGAGTGGCCTCAGAATAATTAAGAAGGGGGGTTGAATTAATTATTCCTAAATCTTTACTAATTAAAAAATTACTCTTCTAAGGCTTTCACTTATGTTGTTAAGAGAATATGGAGTAGAAGAGAAACTTAACAAAAAGTAAAAGCGAAAATTAAATGCACGGCGGAAAGTAAAAGAGTAGGGAAGAAGGAAGCAAACACACAAGAGTTTTTATACTGGTTCGGCAACAACCCGTGCCTACCTCCAGTCCCCAAGCGACCTGCGGTCCTTGAGATTTCTTTCAACCTTGTAAAAATCCTTTTACAAGCAAAGATCCACAAGGGATGTACCCTCCCTTGTTCTCTTTGAAACCCTAGTGGATGTACCCTCCACTAGAACTGATCCACAAGAGATGTATCCTCTCTTGTTCTCAGTCAAACCCAAGTAGATGTACCCTCTACTTGTACCACAAAGGATGTACCCTCCAATGTGTTAAGACAAAGATCTCAGGCTGTTAAACCTTTAATACTTTGTGAATGGGGATACAAAAGAATTCTCAGGCGGTTAAACCTTTGAACGTTTTTGTATTAGGGAATGGGAAGAATCAAAAGAATTCTCAGACTGTGTCGTTTTGAATTCTTTGACAAGGGAGAAGGGAGACACAAAAGAATTCAGGCGGTTAGTCCTTTGTTCTTTTGGAAAAGGGAGAAGAGAGACACAATAAGAATTTAGGTGGTTAGTCCTTGGCGAATTCTTTTTGGCAAAGGAAGAAGAGAATGAAAAGGATGAATAGCACAAGTTTTCAAGGTTTGGAAAACCAGAAAACTTCAGAAAGCTTTTGGTACAAAGAAGAAGAAGAAGAAGTTCAAAGAGATTTCAAGGCTTGTAAAGGATTGATTGGAAAAGCAAAAGTATTCAAGATCTTTGTTAGAAAGATTGATTGAAAATGCAAAACAAAGCCTTGCTTTTATAGACTCTTCATGTCTGGTCAAGAAGGCCATTCAGAAGAGTTATAACTTTTAGAAAAACTTAAAACCCATTTGAAAAAGTCAAAACCTTTTTGAAGAGTTACATCTTTAGATTTTTCAGAAACAAACACTGGTAATCGATTACCAAATAAGTGTAATCGATTACACAAAGCTTTTGAGTGAAACAATGTGACTCTTCACATTTAAATTTGAATTTCAACGTTCAAGGACACTGGTAATCGATTACCAAAACATTGTAATCGATTACAGCCTTTTGAAAATATTTGGAACGTTGTAAATTCAGTTTGAAAACTTTTTCAAACTCATTTTGCTACTGGTAATCGATTACAACAATATGGTAATCGATTACCAGAGAGTAAAAAATCTTTGGTAAAGGTTTTGTCAAAAACTCATGTGCTATTCAAAGTTTTGAAAAAAACTTTTTAATACTTATCTTGATTGAGTCTTTTCTTCATTCTTGAATCTTGATCTTGATTCTTGAGATCTTGAATCTTGAATCTTGATTCTTGATTGTAGACTTTCTTCTTGAGTCTTGAATTCTTCTTGATTCTTGAACTCTTGACTTGTTCTTGATTCACTTGAGATGTTCTTTGATTCACTTGAGTTGTTCTTTGATCTTTTGAGCTTTTTGTTCATCACCTTTGTCATCATCTTTTGTTGTCATCATTGTTATCATCAAAACACCTTTGAATCATTTTTTTATTCATCATGAAGCTTTGCTTCCACAGGTGGCGACTTCGCGTGCCTTCCTCCCTTGGAAGACGCACCCGTGAGCCTTCACATCGCCCTCCCGTCGAAGGGTAGATTGTGATAGCCATAAATGGACATCCCAAAATTAAGGGAATATCTGCATCTTCCTCTATGTCCATTACAACGAAGTCAGCAGGAAAGATAAGAGGCTTGACTCGAACCAGAACATCCTCAATCACTTCATAGGATCTGGTGATGGAGTGATCTGCTAACTGTAAATTCATCCTAGTAGACATTATCTCCAACTCTCCAAGTCTCTAGCACATGGAAAGCAACATCAAATTAATACTGGCTCCTAAATCAATAAGAGCCTTGCCAACAGAAACTTCACCTATAGAACAAGGTATTGTGACGTTGCTTGGGTCTTTATGTTTTGGTGGAAGGATATGTTGAATCACGGCACTGCAGTTCCCTTCCGCAACTATGGTGTCACTATGGATGTACTTGTTCTTCCGAGTTAGCATATCTTTCAGAAATTTAGCATAGAGCGGAATCTGCTGTAGAGCTTCACCAAAGGGCATGGTAATTTCTAGCTTCTTGAAAATATCCAAAAATGTTGCTAGATGTCTTTCTTTGTCTTTCCTAAAAGGTACCAAAGGATATGGTACTTCTTTCCCTTCAGCTGGAGATGCTTCTCTCTTTTTCTCTCTAGCACACTCACTCTTGCTTTTTCTCTTCTCTTCTTTTCTCTCTTTTTCTTTTTCAATTTTTTCATTTTCTTTTTCTTTTTCTTTTTCTTTTTCTTTTTCCTTTTCCTTTTCTTTTTCTTTTTCTTTATTTTTCTTCTCGCTTATTTCTTTCTCACCTACAATTATTGTTCTCTCCCTCTTCTTCCTCAAGCTCACAAACTTCATCCTCTGGTTCAAGTGCCAGTTTAGTCACCAACTGTTGTTTTTCTTCCACCATTCTCTTTCCAACCTTCTTTTCATCCACCATGGTTGCCATTTTGCTTCTAGTCATAACATCCTTGCACTCCTCCTTAGGATTCTTCTCTATGTTGGCTCCAAAGCTGCTTGACGGTCGGTCTGCCAGTTGTTTTGCCAATTGTCCCACCTAGACTTCTAGATTCTTGATGGTTGACTCAGTGCTCTTGTGATTAGACATGGATACTTGCATGAACTGAGAAAGAGTCTCTTCCAGCTTAGTCGTTCTGTCATAGAGACTTGGCCTTTGTTGTTGCGGCCTGTTAGATGGTCCACCCTGGTCTTTATTGAACTGATTACCAGGGTGATTTCTCCACTGTCCCTGCTACGGATTATATTGATGGCCATATTGAAATCTAGAATGCCCACCTGCATTAAAGTTTGGTCTTGGCTGGTTCCCCATATAGTTCACTTCATGTGTTGTTTCTTCATTGGGAATGCATCATCCAGATTCATGTGCTCCACCACATATAACACAACCTGCAACCTGCAAAACAGAAGAAGGTGAAGGTTGTCCAGAATGTAATTAGGTTGGCAAGTTACACAAAGTTTCTGTTAATGCTTCAAGTTGCTTGGACAATAGCTTGTTTTGTGCCAACAATGTGTTCTATGATGTGAGCTCCAGCAAGCTTCTTTTGGTTGGGATGTGTGCTCTATCACGCAAAATTGCATGGTCACTAGTAGCCATATTCTCTATCAATTCCATGGCTTCTTCAGGGGTTTTCAATTTTATTTTCCCCCCTGCAGAAGCATCTAAAAGCTGTTTGAATTGTGGCATCAACCCGTCAATGAAAATGTTGAGCTGAATTGGTTCTAAGAATCCATGAGTAGGCATCTTTCTTAGTAACCCACAAAATCTTTCCAAAGCCTCACTCAAGGACTCGTCTGGAAATTGATGGAAGGACGAGATGACAACTTTTCCTTCAACAGTCTTAGACTTTAGGAAGTATTTCTTCAAAAAAAATTCAACCACTTCATCCCAGGTCTTCAAGCTGTTGCCTTTAAATGAGTGGAGCCATCTTTTTGCTTCTCCAGACAAAGAAAATGAAAACAAGCTCAAAATTTTTCTAGACACTGATTTTTTTGCCAACTTGTGTAATTTTTCATATTTTTTCCTTTAATCCAAATCACTTGTTTCTTTTTTAATTCCAAGTGTCTAGAAAATTCAGTAAAAGTTTCAGCTCAAAATTCGTAGTGACCAATTCCTAGTAATTTATACAATTTCATATGTTCAAGCTGCCAACACCAGCGATTTCAACCTAGAAATCAAGAATAATGTTTATGTTGCTTAAGGCTTGGATAGTTACAATTTGTGTTTGCTTATTGTTCGACTCCGGCAAGTGCACCGGATCGCGCAAGTAGTATAAAATGGTAAGAATCGAGTATCGAACTCTCGGGGAACTTGTGTTACTTGGTAAAGCTATTTCAGAGAATAGGCATCTGAAGTGAAAAGAGATGTGTTTATATGAACAGATGTGTAAACTAACTATTAAAAAGGTAAAATCACATGAGAAAATGACGCGTAAAGACAAGTAGGTGACACGTTGGTCTTCCTAGTAGGTGTCTGATGTTCAAAAGATGTTATATACTTAACAATGCTTATGTGTTCTATGGTGTCTCCTAAATTGCTAAACCCCGATTCCTCGTGATAGTCTAGCCTAATCCTGATCAAGCATCGTCCGCAGATTCCTCTTGTTGAACTAAACTTGGCCAGGACCACATTAATACAAACATACAACAACTAGGTTATCATACCCCAATCCCTCGTGATAGTACGACAAACTAGCCCTGTCCTATCAAGTTCCAAGAATCAGACCAGTTTCCACTGTTGAATTACCCTAAAAACACATGCATCTACGTGATCAAGGTAAAGGCATGGTAGAATGAAGTTTTGATAGCACAGTGAACACACAAAACATCATTAAATAGATATACAAGTATTTACATCAAGTACCTAAAAGGAAGATCCAACAGAAGATTTAGCTTTCCATAACTGGGAAGCTTCCTTTACAACAAAGAGAAGAGAAAGATGAAAGATTGCATAAATACTAGTAGTGGGGATGTCTCCTCCACCTCTAGGACCTCACTATCACTCACAAACTCATCTCAAGCTCTCGGGACGGCTTCCTCTTCTATGGTGTCTCCTGAAATACTAAACTCTGATTCCTCATGATAGTCTAGCCTAATCCTGATCAAGCATCATCCTCAGATTCCTCTTGTTGGACTAAACTCGGTCACGACCGCATTAAGGCAAACATACACTAGGTTGTCGTACCCCGATTCCTCATGAAAATACGACAAACTAGCCCCGTCCTATCAAGATCTAAGAATCAAACCAGTTTCCACTGTTGAATGATTCTAAGGACACATGCATCTACGTGATCAAGGTAAAGTCATGGTAGAATGAATTTCTGATAGCACAATGAACACAAAACATCATTAAATAGATAAAAAGATATTTACATCAAGTACCTAGCAGGAAGATCCAATAGAGGATTTAGCTTTCCATAACTAGGAAGCTTCCTTTACAACAAAGAGAAGAGAAAAATGAAAGATTGTAGAATTACAAGTGGTGGGGATGTCTCCTCCACCTCTAGGACCTCTCAATCACTCACTAACTCAGCTCAAGCTCTCAGGACGGCTTCCTCTTCCAGCTCTGGTCTCTGCAGATCTTCACACAACAAAATCTCTCAAACTCTTTAAAATTTGGACCTCTCTCTCTAGAACTAAAGAAATGCAAAGCTCCTTCAAGAAAATGGCCAAACTCCTCCTCTAAATCTGATTTCAGGCTTAAATAGGTGGCTTTGCTCGTGCTCGTGCGCTTAGCGCAGCTCTGATCCAGTCAGCTCACATTAGTGAATTTAGGCTTAGCGCGTGCTTTTCTCGCTCAGCGGATGGACTGAAGCGATGTGCTTAGCGGGATGACCCTTCGCTCAGTGCAAATGCACAACTCATCCTTCTTCTAGATTCTTCCTCACGCTCAGCGGATGGCTCGCTAAGCCGATAGGTTGGCTTAGCGAGAAGGTGACAATCAACACTTCACAAACTCACCTAATTAACATGAAATTGAGAGAAAATGATTATTAAACACACAAAATAGAATTACGAAGTATATATTACCTATCTTTAACTAAAAGTACTTATAACACTACAAAATAACCATAAATTGAAGGAGTTTGATATAATTTACACAGGTTTTATGCATAAAAGTTAGTCGTATTCACCGACTAACACTTATGCCCAATTATCTTGAATAACACAATTCAAGAGAGCTTAAGACTTATTTGATTCAGAAATCCAGCCACAACTTAGCTCCACAACTCAACTTGATCATAGGCATCATATAGGAAACTTAGAAAAAAAAAGTTCAACAACAAAACTAGTTCTAGGAATTGATTTAGAACATGTTATGAACTAAATAACATGCATGAATTAGACTCAAAATTCAAAAGATAGGGTAAGAATGACAACAATACATGAACAAATGTATCTAGAATTCAATCAACAAAGTAAAAATTCAACACAAACTTAGAACATAATGTGACAATTATTATGACTAAACATGACTCTAAGACAACAAGGATTAAGTGATTTACACCTAGATTTTTGTGTTTTTTTTCTAATCAATATTTTGGAAGAAAATTTAGATCTAAAGGTTCAGCACAAGAAGATTATGTCTGAAAAATGATAGAACCTAAAATCAACACAAAAACATGATTCAATAGTAGATCTATAAAATTTGAACCATAGAAATGCAAGAACAAGTGTAGATCTACGATTTAATTGGTTTATTTTTTTAATATACTCTAAACAGCACCCAACCACAAGACAATGGAGGATATACATGGAGAATAAGATGAATAACAAGGAATTAAAGTGAATTGATTGAACAAAAAGATAGAGGAAGCAAAAGAACATCACCTAGATGAAGATGCTCTTGATACCACATGATGCAGCTCCATGTGGAGCTTGTAGGCCTTTGATCTTCTTCATCAATGGAGTCCTTTGCTTCTTGAAGTTTGATGGCAGCGGAATGAAGAAGGAGAAGGATGATTGGAGATGCCACTTCAAGGAGAAGATGAGTCTAGAAGAAGCTCACCACCATAGGAAGCCATGGATAAGAGCTTGAAGGTAAGAGAAGATGAATGGAGGGAGAGGGAGAGAAGGAACACGAAATTTTGTGTCTCAAAAGAGGTATGAACTTTGAAGTTTAATTCTCAAATGATCAAAGTTGAAAAAATGCACACACATGACCTCTATTTATAGCCTAAGTGTCACACAAAATTGGAAGGAAATTTGAATTTCTATTCAAATTTGACTTAAATTTGAAATTGAATTTGTGGAGCCAAATTTTGGAGCCAAAATTTCACTAATTATGATTAGTGAATTTTAGTTATGGTTCAGCCCACTAATCCAAGATCAAATCCAAGATTCTTTCCACTAAGTGTGCTTAGGTGTCATGAGACATGTAAAACATAAAGGACATGCACAAAGTGTGACTATATGATGTGGCAATGAGGTGCAACAAGCAAATGCTCACCTCCCCTCTAAAATTTAATTGGATTGAGCTTCTCCCAATCCAATTAAATTTATTTCCCAACATTACATCAGATATTCACTTAATGCATGTAAAATTATAAAACTACCTCTAATACAAAAACTAGTCTAGGTGCCCTAAAATATAATGGCTGAAAAATCTTACATTTATAGAGTACCCTACCTACATTATGGAGTTCTAAATATAAGGACCAAAAATAATAAACAAGATTCATGAGAACCCTAGGACTTTCTCTTGCATCTCTGACTCAATATACTTGGAGTCTTCTATCCAATGCCCTTGAAGAGTAGCATTGCAAAAGGTATTCACAAATTTTATATTATTAATTAATGTAATTACATTAAAATGATAATTAATTTCCATAAATTAATGTAATTAATGCAATTTATTTATGTTACTTAATGTAATTAATGTATTAATATATAATATATAGGATTTGTAACTTAATCAAATCTCTACTAAACATCACATCATGATAAGTGTCATAGGGACTTCTATATAATCGACACGTATACTTTGAACCGTGAAAGTTGACATCTAATTGTCGCATGGATACCATACCAAAGAAAATATTCACAAATTTTATATTATTTGAATACATTAGATTAAGCTTGTTAACAATTAAATAATTTTAAAAAAAATATTTATCACGTGGATAATAAACAAACTCGTGTCTATCAACGTTTACATAATATATAAATCAACATTTAAAATTCACCACAAGAATGTAAATTATGATTTTTTAAAATTGAAAAACCAAATATCTCAATTAAAAAATAAAAAAACTAAAAACACATGAAAAAAGAAACAAAAATTACATTTTGACCTATTTGATTTTTGGTATCCTTACATTTTTTATTTTTTATTTATTTCTCACACTTTATTGTTTTAATAAAATAACAAAACATGATAATAATTTGTTTTTATTTTCAAAATTTAATTAAGGAAATATAATATTTTTGGTCCTTTCACGTTAATCCCTACTATCATCATAATTCCTCTTCCCCTTAAATCTCTTCAAAGAAAATCTTATTTCCCTTAAACCTCTTCAAAGAAAAATTGACGGCGCGAAATCAAGTGCGTAAGCGTAAGCGACTTCACCTATCGTTTTTTTTTTTTTGGCCGAGTTACTTCACCTTTCGTTTTCACTTCCCAATTTCTTCTCTGCGAATTTTGGCGCCTAAAAAACACCCAATTCTGCATCCATTCCTTCCTTCATACTCGCTGTTCTTGCCTCTGATTTTGCACCTTCTCCAATTTTCTCAGCGGCCTCATTCTTGCAAAACTGATTTCAGTGGTTAGCTTTCTTTCTCTTTTCTCTCCCCCCGCCCCCCCCTTTTGTCATTATTTTTTGAATGTGTAGTTTGGACATAATTCATTGGGTGTTTGTTTCCTGTGTGATACGATAATTTTTTAGAATCTTTTTTTTTTGTTCTTTTAATTTGTTTTAGCAAAATGCTTAGTTTTTGGGGTATATGGGTTGAGCGGAGTGAGATATTGAATGTAAGAACACAGGAAGAGAAGGAGAAATAGATGTGACAAATGAATTATAGGAGGAGAAATGATGTGAAAATGTGTTGAAAGAAGTGAATATATGATGATGATGATGATGATTACTCTTTGTTTTAATGGATTCTTGTGGTTGTTTTTCTTTTCTTTTTAATCAGAAAGAGCATGGATGGTCATTAAATAATGCATAAATGATCATGGAGTAGTAAAAGTGATAGTAGAACTTTTTGTTTTTCTTTCTTCTGCTTCTTGAGATTTTTATTTTGTTAAAATCCTGTTGTTATTTCGAAACTATGGAATGGACATCAATTTGATATATTTGTAGAATTAGCAGTGTGCTTTGTGATATATTATGGGTAATTTGTGTGTCTGTGGATATTGACAAAATTGTAGATTTTTATATCAGGCTAATGTTGCTAAGATGCACTGTTGTTAAATAGCAGTTATAGTGGAACTATAGTGCTATTGCATTGGGGAAATCCTTAGATCCATTATAGCGACTCTGTCCGCCAATGCACTGCTATGATATACAGTGCATTATTAGCTTTCTGCCATTTTTTGCATTCTGCAATTGACAGCACTGCTAAGATGCAAGGCGGGTTTGAAGATTTGTCTCATCTTGGGCTGGGTGGGCATAGCAGTAGCACTTTAGCACTTGTTTTTGAGAGTATGAGATAAATAATGGTGGTTGAATACTTGAATTATTTTTAAAAAAACTTGACTAAGGAGGTCTGCACATGTGTTGATTGTTCCTGTCCTTGTAAAGGTGGCCCTTCTTAACCCTTACTCCGCTCTGTTTAAAGGAAAAGGATTACATGGGTGGGTATGGTGGAACTCATTAAGAGTTTCAGGTTGGTAGCAAATGTTCTATTTGCAACATTTTGAATTTGTCTCTTTGTGTTGTTAGGTTCGTTTGAAATATCGCAAAATCTGAATGGCATGTCAGCCTGTCATCTGTTTTTGTAAGTAGTTTTGGAAGTGTCAGGATTTGTGTTGGGACTCTAATTATGATGATAGTGATAATATGCCATCCTTTTTCTTATTAAACCTGAATGTTTTTCAAAAACGGGGTTAGGTTGAGGATTCAATATGGTTTGACTGATTTAGTCTGGTTTTGAGTTATTGGATTACTCAAATGGTTCAATGGGTTGATGCTGATTGCAAACTCATGGTGGTAGTGAGACTAGTGTGTTCCGTTTGGTTTCTATATCAATGGAGGCCTAAGAATGTTTTTGTATCTCTTTTCCAATCCCTCCCTTAATCTCACATGAATGCTGTAGCCATATCAATTTATGAACTGCTTCATGTTCAAATGCTTATTCACAGATTAGGAGGTTTCAAAATAGAAATGACTGGAATGATAGATCGTTTAGAGCTTTCCGTCAGAGGCAGTTTAACTACCATGACCAAGTTCCTCATAAGATTGGTGGAGGCAAAACAGGTAATAAATATATGAAGACAAAATGATGGGTTAAGAAGACCCATGGAATCATCTAAACATTATATTGATTCTCCATGGCCAGCTGTGACATATGATATAATGGCACCATCACCTGTGGTGGGGTCTAGTTTCAAGCTTGTATATCAGCAAATCTTAGCCTCACAGGCACAATTATTGGAAGGCAAAGAATATCATAAGATTCAAAATCCTACTGTAGAAACAAATGATCATCCACATGCCCCTGCAGATTCTAATATTTACACCCAACCAGAAGATGTGAGTTCTGATTCTGCAGCAAGAGAACTAAGACCACCAAAAGTGGGATACTGTAAAATTTGTGAGGTTCATCTACCCTATTGCAAAACATTGGAAATGCATAACCAAGAAAATAGTCATCAAAGAATGTTGAAACTATATGAGGAAATACAGAGACTAAAAACTTCAGGTTCCAGTACTAACACCCAAACTACAGATGAATGTTCTAAAGCTGAACAAAGGATAGATATTCTCACCCATCAGTCAGGGACAACTCAGCTGTCTCAGGTGTTTCTCATTTGTTAATTTTCTGTGAAACTAACAAACAATATAGGGGCTGCTTAAGAGGTTTTCTGTACAAATTTGGCTATAATTTTATTGTTTGGTGTTAGTGAACTAAATTATCAGTATTACTATTAGCATAACAGGTATGATTCTGCTTAACATACCCTTGGTGATTAATTTAGACTTGTCAATTGAACAAATCTACAATTCTACTAGTTAATAATTGTTGATTTAACCATTTTATTTTTTTGGGTAGTGTCTTGTCTCCATAAAATGACAAGAACTTGAATTGATCAGAGGAAAGAATCGTTAATGATTTGCAACATCTAACACAAATCTATTTATCGCGATCTTTAGCAAGAATATTGATGCACTAAATGTAGCAAGTTTTATGACTTATATCCACATTTTGAAAAAAAATCTTTTTGTTACATCAAAAACCTACTAGTTTTTGCTGACATAGTCTGTTACGATGTTCTGTGGAAGAGTATGAGTTTCTTTTGAGTTATGCATCTGCTCTTATAAAATATGAATCACTGAAGTAAAACTCTGTACAATTGTTGTTGCAGGTAGCTGTTTGTCTTCAGTGTGGCAATGCAGGGTTTCCAGAGACACTTGTGTTTTGCAACAAGTGTCAGGTATATGCACTTCATAGGTATTTGTCTTTACTCTTTGTCTACTTGCTTTAATGTACTTTTAGCAATATTTCATCCTTCAGATGCTGCCTCTTCTAATGTGCCAAAGGGATATTCTTTAAATTTCCATTAATACTAATAGTAAGGTGGGAGTATTCCCAATTTTATTTGCCGAATCCAGTGAATGTTGAAATGATAGACGGGCCTGGTATTTGTACCTGAACCTGTGTCATGCACATAGATTTCTATCTTTGCTTTTAATTATTTCCTACCATATATAAGATAGGAATGATTTGACTTCAGTAAAACTGCTTGTGAAATTATGATTTTAGCAGGTTTTCTTCACCACAATTAGCTGCATATGCATGTATTTTTATTGCCATATGGACATTATTTCAAGTTACTCTTAGTATAGAAGGTGGGCGGAATATTTGTTTGTATTCTAAAATAAAGTAATACGCATCTTAAATATGATTTAGATCTGTTGATTGCAGTTTTTATTATAAAAATTTATTTAATATACATTCTGTAAATTATAGAAAATCATCCTTTAAATACCACCGAGTTGATGCAACAATACAAATGTATTAATACCATGAACTTCCTTTTCAGCCTCAGAAGCCTAGTGATTTTAGTATGTTAGTGCACAAGTAATAAATAGAATAGGACCTCACCACTCAACTTAGTGTTTCACTCAAGTTCACTCGTCTATCACTCTTTCAAGGCTTTTTTTGTTTTATAATATTCACTCTTGCCTTTTACCATTCAATGAGAAATATGTCACAAATCAAAACTCAACTCAAGACACCAAGAACATAAATACTCTTAAGACAAAACTAAGGAACTTTGAAGACACGCAAAAATAATGAATGAATACTCAAAAGGAATGCCAAGGAAGACAGACTAGCAAACTCCAAAATTAAGAAAAGGATTGTCCCAGAATTGAAATAAACTAGACATAAATAACCAAAGAGACACAATTTTTTTTGAAGTATAGGTATGTGAAAAATAGAAGGGAAACAACCCTAAATGCTGAACCTTTTTTTTCGCACTTGTTTTGTGTTTTGTTTGCTTCTTTTTATTTTATCTCTGTACCTTTTTTTTGGGCCTGAAATTCAAATTTGAATGCAAATATGTGATTTGGGCATATCCAAAACTGTAACAGAATTGTGGTTCCAAATTTGAAAATCAAATTCAGATCCTAACAACTTCAATTATCCAAATCTGGATTGTAACAGAATTTTGGCTCCAAATTTGAAAACAAATTCAGATCTTAAAAACTGCAATTATCCAAATCTAGATTTTAATAGAATTTTGGCTCCAAATTTGAAAACTAGATTTTTTATGCACAGATTTTTGATAATGTATATATAATAAGGAAGACAAAAAGATATTTATTGATACTAGATGGAATTCAAAAAAGAAAGAGACTCAAAGAAATAGAAAAAAACCCAATTCTGCATGCATTCCTTCATACTCGCTGTTCTTGCCTCGGATTTTGCATCTTCTCCAATTTTCTCAGCGTCCAAATTCTTGCAAATCTAATTCAATGTGGTTAGCTTTGTTTGTCTTTTCTCCCACACCCCCCCCCCCCTTTCATACTAGCTGTTCTTGCCTCTGATTTTGCACCTTCTCCAATTTTCTCAGCGTCCTCATTCTTGCAGAAGTGATTCAATGTGGTTAGGTTTCTTTCTCTTTTTCGATAATTCTTTAGAATCATTTTTTTTATTTTTTTATTTTAACTTGTTTTAGAAAAATGCTTAATTTTTGGGGTATATGTGTTGACGGGAGTGCGATATTGAATGGAAGAACACAAGAAGAGAGGGAGAAAGTGGATGATGTGAGAAATGAATTATAGGAAGAGAAATGATGTGAATATATGATGATGATGATTACTCTTTGCTTTCATGGATTCTTGTGGTTGTTTTTCTTTTCTTTTTAATCAAGAAAGAGCATGGATGGTAATTAAATAACGCATGAATGATCATGTAGTAGGAAAAGTGATAGTAGAACTTTTTGTTTTTCTTCTGCTTCTTGAGATTTTTATTTTCTTAAAATCCTGTTGTTATTTCACAACTATGGAATGGACATCAATTTGATATATGTGTATCTTTTTTTTTTTTTGGCTGAGTTACTTCACCTTCCGCCCATTTTCACTTCCGAATTTCTTCTTTGCTAATTTTTGCACCTATAAATAACCCTATTCTGCATGTATTTCTTCGTACTCGCTGTCCTTGCCTTTGATTTTGCACCTTCTCTTATTTTCTCAGCGTCCTCATTCTTGCAAAACTAATGGTTAGCTTTGCTTATCTTTTCTCCCGCACCCCCCCCCTTTCATTCTAGCTCTTGTTGCCTCTGATTCTGCACCTTCTCCAATTTTCTCAGCGTCCTATTCTTGCAAAAAGTGATTCAATGTGGTTAGGTTTCTTTCTCTTTTATGATAATTCTTTAGAATCTTTTTTTTTTCTTTTAGTTTGTTTTATAAAAATGCTTAATTTTTGGGGAATATGTGTTGATGGGAGTGAGATATTGAATGGAAGAACACAAGAGGAGAGGGAGAAAGTGGCAGATGTGACAAATGAATTATAGGAAGTGAAATGATGTTAATATATGATGATGATAATTACCATCAAAACTGACATTGTTTTTTGGGCATTCATTTTTCCCAAATTTCAGAACTGTCTTTGGTTGAACTTCTCTAAATTTTCTTGAGAATTTGGAATCTGTCCTTCTCTAATTAGTAATTCTTTATGTAGACTCAACTTTTTTCGATGGTTCTTCCCATTATTATGTGCTTCCACATTGTTTTGACTACCCACAATAACCTCACAAATTTTACAATATACCCCTGGTTGTGGCTATTCCTACCATAGGACCTATTGTAAAATTTGTGAGGAATAGCCACAACTTGGGGTATATTGTAAAATTTGTCAAGTCAGTGTGGGTAGTTAAAACAACATGGAAGCACATAATAATGGGAAGAACCATCGAATAAAGTTGAGGCTACATGAGGAATTAAGTGAGACCAATAATTGAGATGGACAGATCCCAAATTCTCAAGAGAATTTTTAGAAGCAAATATGCTATGAAGTTTTGATGATGCCAAAGAAACGCGCTTCTCATGTTTGATCCAAGACTCCAAGAAATCCAAGACTCCAAGAAATCCAAGATAAATGATGAAAGAGAGAATCGCGAGTGATCTTCAATTGTAATATCTTTCTTTGAAAGAGAGAATTCTTCTTCTTCCTCTTCTTATTCAAAGAGATTGGTTAAGAGACCGAGAGTTGTAAGGAATTATGAACACAAGGGAAGGGTTGTTCCTGTGTGGTTCAGACTTTGTAAAAAACATTTTACAAGATAGTGGAACTCTCAAGCGGGTTGCTTGGGGACTGGACGTAGGCACAGGGCGTGGCCGAACCAGTATAAAAACTGAGTTTTCAATCTCTTTTCCCTTAAACCTCTTTTATTTATTGTCATTTATCTTTTGCTTTAAAGAAGTTTACCTTAAATTGTCTTGAGTAATCTATATTAAGGGTAACTTATTAATCCAAGAAGAGAGTTAACATTTAATTGGGGATTAGTTTTTGATATATATCTTAATTCAACCACACTAAAAGAAGTAAGAATAATGAGTGTATTTATATATATATATATATATATATATAATATTAGGAAACAAATATTATCAATATATGCAAAATGTTATCCATGAAGTCAAGAAGTCTTATCATTAATATCGAATTATTAAAAAAAAAAGATTTAAAAGATATAGGACAACGAGACAATTGAAATAAAACCTAAACCAGCTCTGAACATTCTGAGTCTAATTTCTAAAACCAACATTCTGAGTCTAATTTCTAAAACCAAACATGTCAAATTAGTTTGGTGCAGGCTGAGTTAATTGGATTGTATAGGTTATAAACACCCTTAATAGTCATAGAACTCTATATTACCTAGTTTTATATGACTAAATGTCTAATCAAACTGTTTGAAACACTTGCAGTGAAAAAAGAATTTGGGTAGGACTTTGAAGAAATTTTTTATGCGTAGGCATTTGGTGCTTTGGTTAGAGTGGAATGCTTAAGCTTTAAACTGGCAATTTATATCATCAGAACCTTTTTTTAGCACAAGGATTGTGAATTGGATTTTTTTTGGTTAAAAATACCTGGTAAAATGAGATTTAGGTTTTGGTATTACTGTCCTTTGATTCTTTTCTTTTCTGATTTTCCCTTCTCTGAATTTTTTTAAACTCCACTCCCCTGCCAAAAAAACTACAAGCAAAAGATTGCAAGAGTTATCTAGTTTCTAGCACTTTTGTTCTCTCCAAGATCCAAAGAGTCCCATTATCTTCATGAACATGAGAAAAAAATGAAATAAAATAAAATTTATATAATTAAAAATATATGCTCCAGGAAAGAAAGCTGAATACCTGTCTTTGTTCAAAATCTGACAACTGCAGAGCCTTGGCCCCAAAAACTAAAACCAAACAGTATTTACCATCTTGCGTGACCTAAGATGTAACCACATCACCAGAGAGGGTTAATATAGGAATGACCAGAGTCTAATTAATAAACATAATTCTCTAACTAACATGCTAGGTAGCCTCTCAGATCAACAGAGATTGTTGCATGAAGAATAATAATAGGTTACCATTTCAAAAGTATTATTTCCCTTGTATATACAGAATATTAGACTAGGCTAGAAGGTTTTCGTAGTAATGACAAAATCCTGAGAAACCAAATTCGGTTAGGTAGGCCAATTCTATTTAAATAAAAAAACAATGTTGAGGTGATCTAATCATAAGACAAAGAATAGATGCTGCAGACTAGAGCTTGCCTATTAGCAGCATTGATTCAAGGAAAGGCTTCAATAGAAATTTCATGGAAAACTTTCAATGTTATTTATAATTATTATGAGGCATAACATGATGAAATTGAAAGCAAAACTAAATTTAACTAAATTTAAGTTCCTTCCCATCAATTTTTTTTATCTAGTTTGATCTCATATACATAAAAGATGTTTTGAATGATATGGCTGCAAACTAGCAAAGCATACGAATTAAATTTTTGTAAACTATTTGTAGAAGTGAGGGCGAGCCCTGGTGCAGCGGTAAAGTTGTGCCTTGGTGACTTGTTGGTCATGGGTTCGAATCCGGAAACAGCCTCTTTGCATATGCAAGGGTAAGACCGCGTACAACATCCCTCCCCTATACCTTCGCATAGCGAAGAGCCTCTGGACAATGGGGTACGAAGTTTTAAACTATTTGTAGAAGTAAAAGGCATACTGAAGCTGTTATTCCACACAAGGACATAGATAAGAAAATTTGGAGTAGGCCTCCAAGAATAGCCACTGCCTGAACAACTCGAAGCTGCAAGCATGAAAGAAAGATATACATTATATATGACTGAGCAAAAAATACGCAAGTTTAAGATAAAAGGAATGAATTAGTATGCAAGCAACCTTTCTTGTTGAAAGCTCTAAGCCCAATGCAAAGAGCAAAAAAATGACACCAAATTGAGCAACTGTCTCAACCTGCAAGGAATGAACACAATAAGTGAGATTACTAGGAGATAGGAACAGTAAGTAAACCTCAAGTCTAATTGAAGAACTGGATACTTTGACTTGGGATTGGAAATGATATAGACATTGTCCTGAAGTTGAAACAATTAGAAAAATGTAACAGGGCAGAGAGCTTAACTACTTGGTAAACAAAAATTGGCTTAACTACTTAGCATAAACAAAAATTGTGTAAGGCTCAAATTAAGTAAGCATAAGCTAATTCGAGCTTAACTAGGTTAAAGCATAATCATCAAGAATGATGGAAAGAGAAATCTTGAGCACTCTGCACTTGAGCAAACACAAACTATGTTTAATCATTTTGACAAAACAAAAAACCATAGCAAATAATTAAGCTTAACCAAATTTGGAAAATGAGCACGCAGACATGTGCTAGAACCAACTTTGAACAAGTTAATTACCTAACTGAATCAACAATGATAGATAAATCCAACAAATCTCATTTGAAAAGAAAAGGACACTTTCTAAAGCATATATGAGGCCCTCAAACACAAAACTGAAGCAACTAGCAAAACTTAATTATGACTTATTCTCTGTATTGAAATAACAGGGTTAGTCTTCAAAATATCCTGAGAAGACGACATTGATATTGCAGCAATAGTTTAATAGACAGTATTTTCAGAGAACATAAGATCATCACATACTAGTTTGCAAAAGGATTGGAGATAAGAAAAGCACTGACTCTACTTGGTTGTTGGTTGATGTGATGTAACAATTATGCAGTGGTCATGACTCGTGATGCAATTGAAGAAATCAGGAAATCATTATTTTCTTTTATTTTTCATATCTAATGATAAAAGAAAACTGAAACTTGCACTGAACAATACCATGGTTATATCATTAAAAAATCTAAAGCATGGAGAATCATTTTATAATACTAGAGTAAACAAAATATTCAATTGAGCCATTGATTGGGAAAGAGTAACAAATATGATACTGGAGCAATGGTAAGCAAAATATAAAAAAGATGGGTCAGAACAATACCTTTGTAGCAAAGTTTTGTCAATGTCAGAAACACGTAATTCTGGATACTTTCTGATAACCCCAGGAAGGAAAGTTTTAGAAACACCCAGTAAAAAATTAACAACTCAATCTTCCTTTGTAGAGTTTTATTAATGCTGGCAGCAAAAATTTCAGGGCAGCGAGCAAGTATTGTTCCAATGGTTTCTTTATCAAAACCCATATTTTCAAACAACAGAACAATCTGTACACAACAATGAGCAAGAGACTTGAATGGAAAATTTCCGAATATTATTATCTATAATAAAATTGAACAGAGCGATACATTATATAGACTAAACAACTTAAATACTTTCCTAAAAAAGGCTAATTAAACTTATAGTAATCATTTCTAATAAATTACAATAATTATAAAGTAATTAGTAGGACTACTACAATGCTTCCCCTCAAGCCAGTGAATGGATATTGGACATCTACAAACCGAGGTTTGACCCAAAGCAACAAGACACAAGCTTTTCCTCGAGGTGTCTTGAAAGTTGTGTCAACTACAAATCAAACACAGACTACGCTGTTGAGTGAACATGCATAATGATTTTATACATTTATAACATCTATGTCACATATCACACACTTGATTGAAGCTAAAAATAAATACCTGTAGAAAGTCTTTGGGCTTCCGCAATAGTAGTTGAGGACTTTTGGCAATAAACTGATTTAACTTTTTGTTTCGAACTCCTAGTTCAGCAAACTGATCCACCATCGACTTCAGCTTAGTTCTTTCTATCTCAAGGTATAGACAAGTCTGTTCAATTTCACAATAGAATATGTTTTCAAGAAAAAACTAAAAATTCAAAAAATTAATCTCCTTAGTTTGCTTTAGCGATGATAACTCTAGTTACATATGCATCCAAAATGAAATGGACACATGCAACCATGACAAAACCTTGATAGAATATGAAAAGGCAAGGAGCTTCGTATAGTTCTCTTGAATACTGGTAGATAGAAGCCAAGGATTTTAGCAACAGCTTAGCATAATCTTTATCAGGCAGGTCAATCTGCAAAATCATATAATAAAATTTTATTAAATGAAGGTGGAAATTGAGAGTAAAATGATGAGTGGAAAGTACCTACCTCCTTGAAGACGAGGAGCTTACTGCATAAATTCAGCCTTCCAAAAAAGGGGCTAATAGTAAAACAATACAGTATATGCCATAAACCGAGATAATACCAAAAAACTTAAGAGTCACATTAAAAACTTGATGATTAGAAAAACAAAGGTAGCAAGCATAATATCCTTACCGGACATCGATATGCTTCAAATACTTTGACGCCAGTAAATCCACCAAAAATGTAGGGGGACTAGTAGAGTAAACCTGATAGCATCAATCCAAAATCAACCAAATCATATCGAAAAAATGACAATGAGAATTATCAACAAAATTGGCATAATGTACAATACTATGAAGAAGCTTGTGGTACTGAGAAGGGTGAAAGGCGCCGCCATTGGCGACCTTTACGAATTGCATGAGCGTGTCCAACACGAGTTCCTTGAGCGTCTCATCTCCCTGCGGCGAAGCGAGGACGTTGAAGAGGGACTTGAGGAACTCATAGAACTTGGAACGGAGCCATGAGAGGTAGATGAACTCGGATTGGTCGCCGACGACGGAGAGAGCGGTGGTGGCGGCGGCGGAGGCGGAGGAGGAAGGGAGCTTGGGGAGGAGAGGGAGGAAGAAGGAGTGGTGCGAGAGGAGGGATTCGAGGACGTGGTGAGGAGGGGAAACGAAGGTGAGGAGAAGCTGGTTCCCTAGGGTTTTCAGCTCTGCGACGTCGTATCGTCCTTTTTTCTTCTTCCTTGGAGGATCCATGGTACGACACAATACGCATAGGTCGCTGCCTTCTCTTTTGCGGCGTCATACGAAGCTAGGGTCTGGAGGAGAAAGTTTGGATGAGTGACTGAGAAAGCTTGGAGGGGAGGGTTTGGAGGAGAAGAGTGGGGTGCGACGTCATACGAAGCTAGGGTTAAGTGGGGTGTGGCACAATACAAATGCGGTTATTTCTTAAAACCCGTCTTTGTTTAAGTTTTCAATAATTACGGAAATTCCACCGTGTCACATTCTAAGGCGGTTTTTTTTGAGTGAATTGACAATTTAGTCCCTAAGATTGCACTCATTTTGCATATTAGTCCCTAACTTAATATTAAATTCAAAATAGTCCCTATCTTTGCATAAGTGTTGCAAAATAGTCCTTCCGTTAAATTTTAAAGTAACGTCGTTAGTGAGGTCAATTTTAGTGCCACGTGGACTATCCAACGTGGCACTAAAGGATGACATGGCATGACACGTGGACGTGCCTCTTAAAAGATACCACGTCATTTGATGATAACAAAACGAGTAAATAGGCAATTTAGTTCCTGACTTTGTACCCCTGTTGCATATTAGTCCCTAACTTAATGAAAAATTCAAAATAGTCCCTATCTTTTGCATAAGTATTGCAAAATATTTCTTCTGTTAAATTTTAAAGTAACGCTGTTAGTGAGGTCAATTTTAGTGCCATGTCATTTGATGATGATAGAATGAGTGGCTTCTTTAAATTTAATGGTTCTGAACCAATTGAGGCATATATACGAAAAAGAACCCACACACACTTGCACAAATAAAAAGAACCAAAAATCCACAGCAACAACCTTATCTGTGTAGCCGTCAACACCAATGGGCGAGGTCTGCATAACCATTCTCTTTTCCTCTTTTTTTTTTCTTCAATTACCATCAATGTATCATTCCGGGTTCTGATTTTTTTTTTTGTGTTTTGAATAGGAAGAGAAAAAACCAGAGGAAAACAAAGTGGAGGAGAAAAAAGCAGAGGAAGAAGAAAAAAAAGAAGAGAAAAAAACCAGAGGAATAAAAAGATGACAAGGAATCCAAGGAGAAATCTGCATCGCCAGAAATCATGCAAGGCACAACCTTTGCAATGCATGGATACTTTAAGCACGATTTTTGGCATCTTTTAAGTTAGGGACTATTTTGCAACACTTAGGCAAAAGATAGGGACTATTTTGAATTTTTCATTAAGTTAGGGACTAAATTGTCTATTTACTGTTTTGTTATCATCAAATGACATGGCATCTTTTAGGAGGCACGTCCACGTGTCATGCCACGTCATCCTTTAGTGTCACGTTGGATAGTCCATGTGCCACTAAAATTGACCTCACTAACGGCGTTACTTTAAAATTTAACGGAAGAACTATTTTGCAACACTTATGTAAAGATAGAGACTATTTTGAATTTAACATTAAGTTAGGGACTAATATGCAAAATGGGTAAAATCTCAGGGACTAAATTGTCTATTCACTCGCGGTTTTTTATAACCATCTTAGAATGTGTGTCATAAAAATAAAATATAGTGATCTTAATTACAAAAATGTCACTGCATCACATTCTAGAACGGTTTTCGTATGTTGAGAAAAAAATCCTCAGAAGAGCTAATTACCTCATAAATTTACAATAGCCAAATTAGCACCATAAGTCGATATTTTAAAAACTTCCATTTCAGAAAATTTTCATACCATGAGTTCCATATACCACAAAGTTGTTTCAACTGCAAGCATTTTCCAGAATCACATTCAAATATTACTGATTATTTTAAAACAGTTCTTATATGCTAATTTACGCATAGTATTATAAACTTGTAACGATAACTATTCAGTTATTATTTGTATCTTAATAGTGTTATATATATATATATATATATATAACTAAATTTGTGACAGACACCTAGTTTTTGACTTAAATTTGTTGAGTTATTAAATTGAATCCCTAGCCCATGACTATTTTTACAAAACGTGCTTGTGTTGATTTTCTGGAAAAAAATCAGTTAAATCATACATAAAAGGTAACCACAATCATTACTCAAAAAATATGACAAAAGGAATCATATGATGTATCCTCCCACATAGTACCAACACAAGTTGTAAAATGTGAGACCATATAAAACTTGCCACGTTCAAAATAAAACCAACACGCCACAATAACACACTTGTCTAAAATGTAAATGGGGGGTGGGGGGAGGGGATATTAGAATTGGATCCAAAACTGAAAAAGTATTAAAGAAACTTAGAGCAGAACCACTCAGACAAACCCGGTACCCATGGTTTCAGAAACATTTACTCCAACTAGAAGCTGGTAAACAATACAGGTTACACTAGAGCAAGGATAGTTATGATTGGATGCACCTGTAGTTTGCACCCGTAGTTCCCTCAACAATACGTCCCTCCCAGTATAATATAGCAGTCCAATTTTCTTAATAATTAATGTAATTAGTTATTTTTACTTATATATGAGTTTAGAGGAAGTAATACAAACTAATTAGTACTGGCAGACATTCCCAAGGCCATTGAAAATAAAATTTCATACTTCCAAATATGAGCCTTCTCCATGAATCAGACATAAATTCCAAAAACACCAGTTTATACTGCATGGGAAACAATTTTGAGTTTACAATTTGGAAGCATCATCCCTTACGGCATTAATTTCAGATATACTCATCATTGAATCAAGAATTACTGGTATTTTGGCACCATTGATGTGAGTCTAGGAGAGAACCTTCTCTTTATGGTCGAACTCTGAATTGCCGATGTTTAGCAATTACTAGGAAGATGCACTTTTTGTCTTAATACTTAGACCACGACAGGCACAAAACATAGTAGTGCTTTCATGTTGTTTGGTACGATCAAACTTCCAAACTTTTGAATAGAACTGTTTGATTTATACCAGCAGGCTAATAGAGAGCACAAGCCGGACTGCAGCAGCATATAGTCACTAAAATACTAATACTAGCACATAACTTGAATGTCAACTTGATCTCTCAAGATACATAAAAATTGGCCATTAGAACTCAGAAAGTAATGGCTGCTTTTATTAATAGCTAGTAATAACCTGCAACAATTCTTCAATCCTGCAGAGAAAAAGATAATAGACACAAGTTATGGCACAACCAAATATAACTTATACAAGAAGACAAAGAAAATAGATTGACCTGCTCAGTCATATTACTAAGAGTTAGTTTAGGGAAGCACATCAACGACTTCAGATAAAAACTTTCTTGCATATATATAAAAAATTTAAGACATGAAATTGTTCACTAAATCTATTGTCAGCTTTCCAACTAAGTGGAGATTAAGTTTTACAATACTTGATTCTGAAGCATTTCTATTATATAGAAAATATGCAAGACATTGGCAATGGCCATATATGTTAATTCAAAGCAACCTCCCCAAAGCAATGTAACAACACTCATAATGAAGAAAGTGCGTAATTTGGTGAAGGGTGAAGAAAGTGCATCCAAACTACTACTAAATTTTCAGCGTATAAACTTTTCATAATGATTGATTGAGCAATTATTTTAACTTGTTGATTAGCATCGTTTTTAGCACACAAATAAAAGCACTGGTTACATGACAAATCAAGAGCTATTAAGGAGGGATTAGGGAACATGTTGGGTGAACTAGTAGGGCAATGGAATAAGCTGGTAATCTTCATAATTAAGATCATTTTCGTTTACAGTGTAATGTGGCCTACATGTACTATGCTTGTTTTCTTTTTCTTATCTGGTGCTAGATGCTGGCCCTTGTGTGTTAGGGAGACACGACTGCACGTATGGCTTCAACCGTGTAAACTCCTTTTCATAGGAATGCCGTTTTTCATTTTATATCTTCCTTGATCATCTGTTTAATATAAAGTGAACAATGATATTTATATGTATTTTCCATGAATGGGAAAAATTGAGCCTAATCATGAATTAATTGCCAATTTAATTGATCATAAAGGGCAAGCAGAACCCCTCTTGAGTAGTTTGCGTGTAAGTAATTTCATGTATACTCATGATTAACAGATTTACGTACAATATATTTCTTGGTTCAATTGATGGCTAATAAGTGATTAAAACTCTAAAGCTACTGTATATTTAGTTAAAACATTCCACACTGGTTCATATTATAGTATTATGTTTTTTTTTCTTTTCTTAATTAGTCAGTACTTTGAAGGGGACAGAGGAAAAGGTAGGGGCATAAGGCAATGAGTCAGGACTGCCTGAGCAAAGACTCACATGCAAATACATTGGCCCTACAATTGTAATAGACAGCTCAAGGATTATTGCCAATTATCTTTTAAGTCACAAACCTACTTATACAAAATCCACAACAACAGAAAAAAAAAAAATTTAACCACTCCGAGCTCTAAATAGTTTTGTCTCGAGTGTGTCACAGGCTCAATAATGCAAGGCATCATCGGGTGGGCCACTTGTAATTTGTGCTCATCACATGCAATTCATACCATGCATGGTGTACCTTGTACATCCCCATGGTTGTTCTATGAAAAATATGAGAGAAGGCTAGGTTAGCCCCCACTGGAGGCTCTTTATTGCTATCCCAGCATTATAAAGTTAATGATTCCACGTAAACTGCAAAGTGATGAGAAGAACCATGTAGTAATAATTGTGGCCAAGAACCAGGTCCATGAACATCCAACATTTTACAATCTGCAAACCCACTAGACATCAAACCTTGTCTTGTTATGATAATAAAAAAAATATTCTGATTCCAATCCATTATGAAATCTAAATATGGTAGATCCATTTCCTCTCTTTCTCCTTTTTGGCTTAAATTTCCCCCCTGTCCCTCTCTTCTTTTCATCTGATATCAAGTGGATGCTATGGACCTCATTCCCCTATTATATGTATTGTACTACTGTATGAATTTCTTTGGTGCAGACTATGGTAGTAGGACAAAAAAATATTGTTCTGAACAAACACATGGAATATGCTGACTAATGCATGTCCCTTTAACCAAGCTGATTGTTCTTTTTTACTTTTGCACTAAATCTTGGCTGCATTAATTCGTGTCGCGTGATTGTTTGGCCTCCCCATAAAAGCTACTATTCATGTTTTGCAGTTTTAACTTTTAATAAATTACTTAATTCAGCCTTAACGTAAATTAGATTTCGTACTTTCTCGATGTTGGTTAAAGCCTTAATTAAGGATAGCCTCCCGGGAGCAATTAAAGTGAAAAAGTATGCCTTTTATTGGTCACCTTCCTTTATAGGTCATTAGATAAAAAAAACCATACGAATGCTACTTTATTTTAAGGAGCCATCTTAATCCACCTAACTAGCCAATTTACAAGGAGCTAGACTGCATTTATTATGTATAAGAATGTAGATGATATCAAAAAGTTTATAACTCTCATTCACACATCCTATTTAGCCATCTGAGTTAGGTTTCTTTTGTAGCTAGAGTGTACTTTAATATCTAAATACATTTTCCTTGTTATTAGAACAAATTAAATAAGCACCACATCTGTGGCATCCCCCTCCATGGGATTTCTAAAATGAAAAAATTACTAGGCTTTCAATTTCAGTATATCAATAAGAGGACCAACTCCATTTGGAATCGAACAAGACGAACCCAACTTCATTTTGAATTTAGAAACCGTTTGGACCTCTTGTTTATTTCCTTTATTTGAATGACCCAAAATTTAACAAAATATTATTGCACGTGCCTTTTTTAATTTTATATTATATCCCTTGAGACTAGTATCTGCCCCCTTATCATCAGCAACCTGAAGTTCATGGTCCTCTTTGCTAGCTTGGTAGGGTATTAAGGACTATGTCAAATGTATTTTTTTTTTCATATTATTTTTCCATCAATGAAGGGTATTTCCCTTGCTCTTCTTATTTTGCACTTGTGTTGATAACACATGGAAGTTAAAAACCTACTTTGGTGCGTTGTGCCTAAGTGTGTATTGTTTATAAAGTCCTTAATAACATACATTAATGAAATTCAGTAAGTGTTATTGTTTTACTGCATGTTTTAATTATTTCCCCTATTGACCTTAAAAATTATATATGCTCTTGACAAGCAGTTAACTCTTGTCACTGAATAAGTTTAATCAAGTTGACATTTTTTTATACTATAGCACTACATCACCACACTCCTTCTGCTTGTTCATGATCATCTTCTGAGGTATGTATTTTATTTTTACACTACTGTGCTTATTACATGGTTGTTGATACATAAGTATTGTTTTATATGTGTAGCGTAGTCCATGGTGAGTGAACCTTAGTTTCCTGTTCGAGATTCAATACATCGATTAATACGGATAGTTTGGATTAATGATGTATTGAGTCTTGAATTGTCCGTTTGGATAGTTTGGGAAAACATATTTTTTATAGTTAATTCATAGATATAGATAAATTCTCTTTTCTAAGGTTTGAACAAATTTCGGAATAGTGCATTTCACTTTGTTCTTCGGGTGCATACTTGATTGCAGTGGATGTGATACATGTCACCGCTTTCATGTTGTGTTCCTGGAGATCAATGCGAAATGCTGCCGAAATTTTGTCAAATCTTAAAAAAAAAGAGTAAACCTATATGTATGAATCTACTATAAAAATGTCTTCCTGAATGGGATAGGGTCACACCTTTAAAGAAAAAAATGTGAGGTTCTCAAGCATGATAGATAACTTAATGAAGTATGACAGCAAAGGGGAAACATGGATTGAAGTTGGATGAAAGCATCACACGTCAGTGACGAATATCACCATGAGGTGGAACAATTCTTACAATTTACTGAACAAAATGCACAAAGTCTAGAGGGGGGGGGGGGATTTTTTTGTCCATGTGTTTAATGTGTGAACAGGAGACGCCACTCAATAAATGAGATAAGATCACATCTTATATGTGATGGGATCATTCCCAACTACACAAAACGGATATGCCATGGGGAATTGCTAGACATGCCAACAGTTTGTCCCATCGAGCCTGTTGATGAAGACATCGAAGATCATATAGAATACATGATTTGTGATCTTGGACAAGATTGTTTTCAGCAAGCACATGCACCTTTGTATGAGAAATTAGAAAGTGATTCGAGAAATCCATTGTATGAGGGATGCACAACTTTTACAAGTTTGTCAGCGGTGTTAGCTTTGGTGAACTTGAAGGCAAGATTTGGGTGGAGTGACAAAAGTTTCACTGAATTGCTTGTGCTATTGAAGAAGATGCTTCCTGAAAACAACACATTGCCGAAAAATCACTATGAGGCAAATAAGACTTTATGTCCTGTGGGAATGGAGTACCAAAAAATTAATGCTTTCCCTAATGATTGCATATTGTACAGAAATTAGTTTGCAAAACTATGTAAGTGCCCCACATGTGGGGTATCACGATACAAAGTAAAGGATGACTACTGCATTGATGATGCGACCACGAACAACAGTCATCTAGCGAAGGTGTGCTGGTATCTTCCAATAATACCAAGGTTTAAGCGATTGTTTGCCAATCAAAATGATGCAAAAAACCTTACATGGCATGCAGATGGCAGAAAAACAGATGGTTTTCCCCGACACTCGGCCGATTCTTCGTAATGGAAGACAATTGATCGTTTGTATCCACATTTTGGGGAGGAACCCAGAAACCTAAGGTTTGGTCTTGTTTCGGATGGAATGAATCCTTTTGGTAACTTAAGCACAAACCACAATTCATGGCTTGTTTTGATGATGATTTACAATCTCCCTCCTTGGTTGTGCATCAAGCAAAAATACATTGTGCTTTGTCTGATGATAGCGGGTCCAAGGTAGCCTGGCAATGATATTGATGTGTATCTTAGTTCGTTGATTGAAGACTTGACAAAATTGTGGGAAGATGGAGTTGATGTGTGGGATGCCAATCTGCAACAGACATTCAGGTTACGTTCAATGGTGTTTTGTACTATTAATGACTTTCTCGCATATGGAAATTTAAGTGGATAAAGTGTGAAAGGACATTATGCATGCCCTGTATATGAGACAAACACTAGATTCATCCAAAGATTTCTGAAAGTGCGTCGCAACCATTAACTGGAAGTGAAGTTTATGATCGGGTGAAAGACATCATTACTATCTTTGGGAAGACCCAAAAGAAGACATCATCTGAGACGAACATATGGAAGAAAAAGTCAATATTCTTTCATCTTCCATATGGGTCCGATCTACATGTGCGTCACTGTCTAAATGTAATGCATGTAGAGAGAAATGTTTGTGATAGTTTAATTGGCACCTGTTAGTCGTCTTATACGACTAACTTTTGTATAGAAAACTTTTGAAAAATTTGTATAGTTTTCCCCAATTTATAGTTCTTTTGTATGAATTGTAAATAAATTTTGCTATGTTGTGATTTCTATTCATTAGGATCTCTTTATTGGAATTAATCTTGAAATCCATGCAATTTCAGGCCAAAGGGAGCTTAATTCTTGAAGTGCTAAAATGACTATTGCGCTAAGCGGACCCATTGGGCTGGGCGTGCATCCATCACTAAGCGTGGCTTCAGTGCGCTTAGCGTGAAGAAGGAATCTGGCAGAGCATATGAATCAAAGCAGCATGCTAAGCGTGAGATCAACTCGCTAAGTGAGTCGTTCGTCTCTTGCCAGACTCAGCGCAACATTGGTGCTAAGCCCAAATCCACTTACTCGCGCTAAGTGCGACAACGCGAATTCAGAGCCTATTTAAAGCCTGAATTGTCAGAATTAGGGTAACAACTAGGAGAACGAAATTATTACATTTTTACACAGATAACATTGGCACACACTCAAAGGAGGAAGCAACAACAATGAGCCATTTGAGAGTGATTTGAGAGTGTTTAAGTGATTGTGAGGTGCCAAGAAGAGGAGGAGGGATCCCTCTTCCTATGTAAGCAGCAATTGCTCTTCATTTTCTGTCTGATTTGTAATTTAGGTCTCTTTGTTATGGCTTGCTAAAACCCTAGTTGGGGATTTCTAATGAACAGTTGATGTAAACATTTTTCATATCTAATTATGTGTGTTTTATGTGTTCATTGCTTCTATCGATGCTTGATTGTTGCATGCTTTTGGTCTGATCACCCATTGGTGTGTGCTGTTAGGAATTTTAGCATTGAAAGATGTATTGTTTCCTTAGAACTTGATAGGTTAGGATTAAGTTACCGTATGTCTGGACATGAAGTGCGGTAATTTAGTTTTTTTATTATGCTTTGATTATAATGTTGTTCTGATTTTTCTAAGTTCAACAAGAGACATTTGCTAACGAAGTTTAATTAGAATTAGGCTAAACTCATGAGACGTCGGTGTTTAGTACTTGAGTCTTCGGCATAGAACACAGAAACATTCTTAATTAGAGAAACATCTTTATATGCATCAACTCGTTTATTAGAAAGACCCAACGCTTTTAAACCACTGCTGTCACTTTTAATTACTTGCGTTTATTTTTTTTCTAATTAGGATACATATTTTTACTTCAATTCACAATTATTAATTTCTGTTTACAAAATGCCTGATTATTGAACAAAACTTTGTTAAATAAACAAGTTCCCTGTGTTCGATACTCGGATAATTTCGTTTTAATTTAAAATACTTGACGATCTGGTGCGCTTGTCGGTATATCACTTCCCCTTGGATATAAGTGTTCGTAAATTTAAGAAAAAGGAACTGTGTGGGGAAGCGAACAAGTATTTTTGACGTCGTTGCCGGAGAACTTAGTTCATTCGAAGAGTTTAGTTCAGTTTTAAGGCATTGATTCATTTTTTCTTTGATTCATTGATTCTTTTTGTGCATATTTAGTTACTGCAGATTTTTTGTTCTTTGGAATTGGATAATTGTTGTTCTGCTTGTTTTGTATGCAAAGGAGATCTACTGCAGATGATTTAATTTCCATTCATTTGGAGATTAACGCTACTTGCAGGAGAAGAATTGCAGAAAGAAATAGAAAATTTTTGCAGGACATAGAAGCAACAACAACTCTTGGAGAATAACCTAGATCTTCTGAGGCACCTAATTTCCTACTCAAGGGAAATCTCATACAGGAGATAGAGGAGACACTATCATGGCTGAGCAGCCAAGGAGAGTGACCCTTGAAGGCTATTCAAGTTCAAGTGTACCATAATTTTTCACTAGCATTGCACAACCGGAGGTTCAAGCCTAGACCATTACATACCCTCCATCATTGATTCAGTTAATTCAAAATAATTTGTTTCATGGGTTGCCAAATGAAGACCCATATGCGCACCTAGCCACATACATTGAAATATGCAACACTATTCGATTGGCTGGTGTGCCTGAAGATGTAATTCGATTAAGCTTTTTTTCGTTCTCATTGTCTGGAGAAGCTAAGACGTGGCTTCACTCGTTCAAAGGCAACAGTCTTAAGACCTGGGATGAAGTTGTTGAAATTTTTTTGAAGAAATATTTCCTTGAGTCTAAGACTACGGAAGGCAAAGCCGCCATCTCTTCTTTTCACCAATTTCCAAATGAATCCCTGAGTGTGGCCTTAGAAAGATTTCATGGTCTATTGAGAAAGACACCCACTCACAGATTCTCAGAACCGATTCAACTCAACATTTTTATAGATGGGTTAAGGTCGCAGTCCAAGCAGCTGTTAGACGCTTCTGTTGGGGGGGGGGGGAATAAAGTTAAAGACCCCTGAAGAAGCCATGGAACTCATTGAAAATGTGGCTGCAAGTGACATTGCTATTTTGAGAGATAGAGCCCACATTCCAACGAAGAGAAGTCTGCTGGAACTCACATCACAAGATGCTCTGTTGGCACTGAACAAGCTGTTGTCTAAGCAACTTGAGGCATTGACAAAAACATTAAGTAAGTTGCCAACTCAAATACATTCTGCACATTGTTCACCATCTACTATTTTGCAGGTTACAGGGTGTGCCATCTGTGGTGGAGCTCACGATTCTGGCTGTCGTATCCCCAATGAAGAACCAGCTCACGAAGTCAATTATATGAGAAACCAGCCAAGAAACAATTTTAATGAGGTGGATTTTCTAGATTCCAGCATGGCCAGCAATATAACCAACAACAGGGACAATAGAGGAATCACCCTGGAAATCAATTCAATAGAGACCAGGGTGAACCATCCACAAGGCCACAACAACAAGGGCCTAGTCTCTATGATTGGACAACGAAGCTGGAAGAGACTCTGGCTCAATTTATGCAAGTATCTATGTCAAATCAGAAGAGTACTGAGTCTGCCATAAAGAATCTGGAAGTCCAAGTGGGACAGCTGGCTAAACAGTCGGTGGATCGACTGTCAAGCAGCTTTAGTGCTAACACTGAGAAACATCCAAAAGAGAAGTGCAAAGCTGTCATGACCAGGAGCAGATTGGCAACCAATGTGGATGAGAAGAAAGCTGAAAAAAGGTGGTGAATGACAAACAACAGCCGGTGATTGAGTCGACACTTGAACCAGTTACTAAGTTTGTTGAACTTGAGGATGTTGTGGAGGCTGATGATGACCAACTAGAGAAAGAGGGAAACAATAAATGAAAGTGAAAAGGAAATAAAGGAGAAGGAAGAAAAAGAAAAAGAAAAAGAAAAAAATGAAAAAAAAGGAAAAGAAAAAGAGAAGGTAGAAGAGAGAAAGAAAAGCAAGAGTGAGATTTCAAGGGAGAAGAAGAGAGAACTCTCTCCAGTTGAAGGCAAGGAAGTACTATATCATTTGGTACCTTCCAGGAAGGATAAGGAGAGACGTCTAACCAGATTTCTTGACATCTTCGAGAAGCTAGATATCACAATGCCTTTCGGAGAGGCTCTCCAACAAATGCCACTCTATGCTAAGTTTCTAAAAGGCATGCTGACTAGGAAGAACAGGTATATCCATAATGACACTATAGTTGTGGAAGGAAATTGTAGCGCTGCTATTCAACGTATCCTACCACCGAAGCTTTCAGATCCAGGAAGTGTCATAATACCATGTTCTGTTGGTGAGGTTGCAGTAGGCAAAGCTCTCGTTGACTTAGGAGCCAGTATTAATTTGATGTCGCTCTCTATGTGCTGGATACTTGGGGAGCTGGAGATAATTCCTACTCGGATGACCTTGTAGTTAGTTGATCGCTCTGTCACCAGACCCTATGGAGTGATTGAAGACGTGCTGGTCCGGGTCAAGCATCTCATCTTTCCTGCTGATTTTGTTGTAATGGACATTGAGGAAGATGCATATATTCCCTTAATTATGGGACGTCCATTTATGTCTACTACAAGTTGTGTAGTGGACATGGGGAAGAAAAAGCTACAAATGGGTATTGAAGACCAACAAATCAGCTTTGATATGTTTCATGAAGAAAGAGATTTGTCAGACCAAAATGTATGCTTACTGGTGAATGTGATGGATGAGAAAATATTGGAGAAGAAGGTTCTGGAGGTGGGAACCTTGGTTGATCTAGGATAACATGAACGATGCGTTAAGCTAATGACGTTAAACGAACGCCTGCTCGGAGGCAACCTAGTCATTTTTAATTTTGTTTTGCTTGCATATAGAGTAGTTGATTGCTTGTGATTGTGTGTGATTTCAACTTGTTTAATATTGAAAAGAAGGGGTTTAAGCTTTGGTGAAGAGGTGAACAGAAAAATAACTTAGAAAATTTTTCAGTTGTTCACTCGCTAAGCGCCAAGTCTTCACGCGCTAAGCGCTTTGACTCCTGATTAATTGGTTGGATGGTTCAGCTAAGCGCACATCACTACGCTAAGCCCATTTATTTCTCTGGACTTGAACTTTCAAGATTTGGGCTTAGCGGAGCTGATGCGCTAAGCGCAATTCCTTCTTTGTTGAAATTTTTTGCAATAGCGCTAAGCACGCTTCCCTGTGCTAAGCTCAATTTCCTCTCTGGAATTGAACTTTCTTGATTTGGGCTTAGCGAGAGGATACGCTAAGCGCATATTCTTCACTATTTTGAAAATATGAGGAATAACGCTTAGCGTGAGCGCTGAGCTAAGCCTTATCCATCATTGTAAGTTAGAGCTTGATTTAACGCTAAGCCTAGTAAGCTAGGCTAACCGTAAATTGCAGGACCAATCAGAGTTGCAGACAGCGCTAAGCGCGTGTCCTCGCGCTAAGCCTAAATACCTCTCTGGAATTTGAAATTAGTGAATTGGGCTGAGCGCAAGAGGTAGCGCTAAGTGCTTGGGCCTTAAACCCGAACGTCATGTTGTCATGCTAAAATGAAATAGAACTGCCATAGGCAGTTACCATTTACACTATAGAGCATTTTCTTCACTTCTTGCATTGTGCCTATTTTTGCTGTGTTGTGTTGTGCATCAAGTTCCTGCATTTCCTCTGCATTGTTGCTCTTCTTTGCATCCACATACCGCAATCCAAGTAAGTTTTGCTTTATTTCCATTTTTCATTTCAAGTTAAAACCATAGGATAGAAGATTTAATTTTTAGGATCGTATTGTTGTTAGGCAGTACTATTAGGGTTAGGGTTCCATTATAGAACAATGTAGTTACTTAGGTTAGGATTTTATGGCCCATTAGGAGCCTTTGCTGGAAATAAAAGGGGCGAAAACCCTTGTGTATTTATGGAAATCGTGATGAACGTGCTAAGCGCGCCTGTTGCACTTAGCCAGTTCATCGCATCTGAAGAAAATTTGGATTTCAAGATGATCGCGCTAAGCCCGACCCGGTCGTGCTAAGCACGTTCATCCCTTCTGTTAAGTTTCAACGATGAACTCGCTAAGCGCGATTGTGCGCTAAGCGAGAGTAGTGCTTCAGACACTTAGGAATTTTTCAATTTTTTTCAGCGCTAAGCCTGGCTATTAGGCTAAGTGCAATTCTGTCTCTGTTTTCATATTTGTTGGAATAAGGCTAAGCACGCCTTCTGCGCTAAGCCTGAACTATGCTTTTGTGAGGTTGAGCTAAGCGCGCCTTGTCGCGCTAAGCTCAATTCTCCCTCTGCTTTTAAAAATTATGGATTTAGGCTAAGCGTGCTTGTTGCGCTAAGCCTATTCTGTAGAAAAAGATTTTCCTGAGTACTCATGCTAAGCACGTGGTTGTCGCGCTTAGCCCACGAGTAAATTTTCATAAGGTGCGCTAAGCTCAGCTTCTGCGCTAAGCGCCCAGACTTATTTTTAGTTTTATTTTTCTGTTTTTCAATTGTGAATAAATCCAATTAAATCCTGTTTTGATGATCATTTCTTTTCAGATGGCTTCCCGGAAGAGAAAGGCACCTGCCTCAGTATCCCAGGCCCGCTATGACTGCTCTAGATTCACATCTCAGGAGGCTTAGGATCGCTACTCTGACATTGTGATTGGCAAGAAGATCCTGCCTGAGAGAAATGTCATGATTTACCACACAGAATTTGATGAATTCAATTATGAGATCGAGAGAAGGAATTGGCACAAGGAGCTGACCAATTTCATGGATTGGAGCATCGATGTTGCCATTGTTAAGGAGTTCTATGCTAACCTTTATGATCCTGAGGATAAATCACCTTAGCAGGTGAGGGTGACAAGCCACTTAATTAAGTTTGATGAAGATGCCCTCAACACCTTCCTGAAGACACCAATGATCATTGAGGAGGGGGAGAGCCTATCTGCCTATTCTAGGTTTACCCAGCTGAGGCCAAATCCACAGGAACTGGAAGCCCGACTATGCATCCCTGGGAGGGGATTTAAGCTAAATTCAGATGGGCTGCCTTTGAAGATCCTGAGGAAGAATTTAACCACTCTCGCTCAGACCTGGAGCGTCCTTTCATTCTCCAACTTGGCACCTACCTCTCATACATCAGACATCACACTGGATAGGGCCAAGTTGATCTACGGCATCATCCAGAAGATGGACATGAACTTGGGATACCTCATCTCAAGTTAGATTTCTTTGATTGCTCGCATGTCTCCTCACGGCTTGGGTTTCCTGCCTTCATCACTGCCATGTGCAAGGCCAGATGAGTCACTTTTGATTCACTATCCTTCGAGAGTCTCAGCCCAGCCATTAACTTGGCTTATGTGAAGAAAAACTGTTGGAACCTTGATGACCCCTCGATCACTTTTCGGGGACCCCGAAAGACAAGGGGCAAGAGGTCTGAGGCTCCTTCATCCTATGCTCTCCCAATCTATGCTCCTTCCACATCTACACTAGCTTCATTGACTCCCGCACTAGCTTCAGCTCCCACTCCTTCAGGACCTTCCACAGTCAGCTCCGATACTTTACTTGCCATGCTGTAGAGCCTTCATAAAGGTCAGATCATCATCATGCAGAGCCTACAGAGCTCAGGTCTGCAGCCTATCATGAGCATGGACGAGTTCATTAGTCAGGTGGCTTGGCCAGGAGTTCAGCCTTCTCCTTTGGGAGGGAGTGAGGCCTTCGCAACCCAAGAGCCTGTGCCAGAGGAGGATGAGCCCATCCCTCCTGAGTGATTTGTTGATGAGACTATCCAACTAGTGCTCTGGAGGAGGTAGCATCACCAGAGCCCGTTCCTTAGTCATCTCCAGCTCCAGTTCTTAATGATCCACAACCATCTGCACCAACATCGGTGCCTGATCAGCCCATTGTTCAGGATCCACCATCTGCACCGGTGTTGGACCTGAATGAGCATGCAAAGGATCACCCACAGGATGATTGATAGGATTTTTATCTTCTTGCATTATGAACAGTTTATTATTATTCTGTTTTAGTTATTTTATGTATATGTTTTTATCCTTTAATTTCAGTTATTTTGTTTGTAATTAGCTTGTGCAAAAGTATGATTGAACAGTGACTTGAATGATATTCAGTGGTTGATTTTGATGTGAACTACAATGTTTGTGATTGAACTAAATGAAGCAATTGTATGATTGAGTGAATTGAAATGTATAAATCTTTTGTCTTGATCAAGCGTGTAGTCATTAGAAGAGAAAGAACATGTAATTAGGATCATGACTGAAAATGCTAGTTGATTTGTCAGATTGATTGTGAAGGAATGCTTTAACCATAACCCGATGAAAGTGTGATTCTTACTTTTGAGAGAAGGGACTAACATTAAGTATTGACCTTTGCATGAATCTCTGAATTATGGAATGAATGCATGAATTTGAGGATTATGAAGGCCATGTTTGATTATAAATAGCCACTTAGCCAAAAAGCTGACATGTGCATGAATGATTTATCCCTTGCACCCAGTTTGAGCTGAATGAATGTTTGATTGATTGAAACTTGCACAGTTTATCACCTACTACCTTGTCTTAGGTTGTAGGAGAGCATCACTCATAGAAAGACTTGGTTCAAGGCAAAATTTGCCCCAAATTTGGGGGAGTAACATCTCAAAGCAAGTTTTCCCCAAATTTGGGGGAGCTACTAGGTAAAAAGGAATGGAATGGTAAGAGCAGAGCAGGACACACAGTCAAATGTATTAAAAAAAAAAACAACAACAACTGTAAGTATAAAATAAAAAGTGTGTGTGTGCTACTATTGATTGAAAAGAAAGCTAAGTGCCAAAGTGCAAGTAATATTATTGGGAATAAAAGAAAAAGTTGATCTATGGATGAATGCTCTCTCAGAATGTAAGCTTTTGCATCCTAGAAAAACCAGATTTTTTTGACAGCCCGACCTCATTACAAGCCTAGTAAAACTCCTTCGGATTCAATTCGTGTGTTTATAACTGTATGGCATGAGATGACTTGCAAAGATTGAGACTTATGTTGCTTGTTGATTGATGGATAAGCCTAAACACTTGTGCTTGAGTGAAACAGTGATCGTGAGGCTTTGGTTAATGATCCTTCTTTGATATTTGTCATTCCTACTAGCTTCTTTTAGTTGTAAATCCTAATATATATGTTCCTATTTTTGAAAAGCTGCATGTTTTGTGAAGGGCTGTAGATTGAAGCATTTAATGACATTCATTTCATGTGATTGAATTTTTCTTTGGAAACAAACACAATTTTGAATAACCACAGTAGATTTTGTCACATAAGGACAAGTGATTTGTTCCTTCTTTGCTTGAAGACAAGCAAAATTGTAAATTTGGGGGAGTTTGTTAGTCGTCTTATACGACTAACTTTTGTATATAAAACTTTTGAAAAATTTGTATAGTTTCCCCCAATTTATAGTCCTTTTGTAGGAATTGTAAATAAATTTTTCTATTTTGTGATTTCTGTTCATTAGGATCTCTTTACTGGAATTAATCTTGAAATTTGTGCAATTTCAGGCCAAAAGGAGCTCAATTCTTGAAGTGCTAAAGTGATTGTTGCGCTAAGCGTACCCATTGGGCTGAGCGCGCATCCATCGCTAAGCACAGCTTCAGCACACTTAGCATGAAGAAGGAATCTGGCAGAGCATCTGAATTGAGGCAGCGCGCTAAGCGCGAGATTAGCTCGCTAAGCAAGTCATTCGTCTCTTGCCAGGCTCAGCGCAACATTGGCATTAAGCCCAAATCCACTTACTCGCGTTAAGCGTGACAACGTGAATTCAGAGCCTATTTAAAGCCTGAATTGTCAGAATTAGGGTAACAACAAGGAGAACAAAATTATTACATTTTTACACAGACAACATTGACACACACTCAGAGGAGGAAGCAACAACAATGATGTTGGATCGAGTGGCCTCTGAATAATTAAGAAGGGGGGGTTGAATTAATTATTCCTAAACCTTTACTAATTAAAAAATTACTCTTCTAAGGCTTTTACTTATGTTGTTAAGAGAATATGGAGTAGAAGAGAAACTTAACAGAAAGTAAAAGCGAAAATTAAATGCACATCGAAAAGTAAAAGAGTAGGGAAGAAGAAAACAAACACACAAAAGTTTTTATACTGGTTCGGCAACAACCCGTGCCTACCTCCAGTCCCCAAGCGACCTGCGGTCCTTGAGATTTCTTTCAACCTTGTAAAAATCCTTTTACAAGCAAAGATCCACAAGGGATGTACCCTCCCTTGTTCTCTTTGAAACCCTAGTGGATGTACCCTCCACTAGAACTAATCCACAAGAGATGTACCCTCTCTTGTTCTCAGTCAAACCCAAGCAGATGTACCCTCTACTTGTACCACAAAGGATGTACCCCCTCCAATGTGTTGAGACAAAGATCTCAGGCTGTTAAACCTTTGATACTTTGTGAATGGGGATACAAAAGAATTCTCAGGCGGTTAGTCCTTTGAACACTTTTGTATTAGGGAAAGGGAAGAATCAAAAGAATTCTCAGACTGTGTCGTTTTGAATTCTTTGACAAGGGAGAAGGGAGACACAAAAGAATTCAGGCGGTTAGTCCTTTGTTCTTTTGGAAAAGGGCGAAGAGAGGCACAAAAAGAATTCAGGCGGTTAGTCCTTGGCGAATTCTTTTTGGCAAAGGGAGAAGAGAATGAAAAGATGAATAGCACAAGTTTTCAAGGTTTAGAAAACCAGAAAACTTCAGAAAGATTTTGGTACAAAGAAGAAGAAGAAGTTCAAAGAGATTCAAGGCTTGTAAAGGATTGTATGAATAATTGTTCAAGATTGTTGTTAGAAAGATTGAGTGAAAATGCAAAATAAAGCCTTGCTTTTATAGAATCTTCATGTATGGTCAAGAAGACCATTCAGAAGAGTTATAACTTTTAGAAAAACTTAAAACCCATTTGAAAAAGTCAAAACCTTTTTGAAGAGTTACATCTTTAGATTTTTCAGAAACAAACACTGGTAATCGATTACCAAATAAGTGTAATCGATTACACAAAGCTTTTGAGTGAAACAATGTGACTCTTCACATTTAAATTTGAATTTCAACGTTCAAGGACACTGGTAATCGATTACCAAAACATTGTAATCGATTACAGCCTTTTGAAAATATTTGGAACGTTGTAAATTCAGTTTGAAAATTTTTTCAAACTCATTTTACCAGAGAGTAAAAACTCTTTGGTAAAGGTTTTGTCAAAAACTCATGTGCTATTCAAAGTTTTGAAAAAAACTTTTTAATACTTATCTTGATTGAGTCTTTTCTTCATTCTTGAATCTTGAGTCTTGAATCTTGATCTTGATTCTTGAGATCTTGAATCTTGATTCTTGATTGTAGACTTTCTTCTTGAGTCTTGAATTCTTCTTGATTCTTGAACTCTTGACTTGTTCTTGATTCACTTGAGATGTTCTTTGATTCACTTGAGTTGTTCTTTGATCTTTTGAGCTTTTTGTTCATCACCTTTGTCATCATCTTTTGTTGTCATCGTTGTTATCATCAAAACACCTTTGAATAATTTTTGATTCATCATGAAGCTTTGCTTCCATAAATGAGCCATTTGAGAGTGATTGTGAGGTTCCAAGAAGAGGAGGAGGGATCCCCCTTCCTGTGTAAGCAACAATTTGATGCAATCCTACCCCGCAAGGGCATTGGATAGAAAAACTCCAAGTAGATTGGGCCAGAGATGCAAGAGAAGGCCCTAGGGTTCTTATGAGCCTTAGGGTAGATTTGGGGCCCATGGGCTAAGTACGAGCCCGCTTATCTTTGTAAATATTCGATTAAGGTTTCATTATTTTTGGGCCTTGTATTTAGGGCTCCATAATGTAGGTAGGGTACCCTAGAAATATAGGATTTTTCAGCCCTTGTATTTTAGGGCACCTAGACTAGTTTTTGTATTAGGGGTAGTTTTGTAATTTCACATGCATTAAGTGGATATTTGATGTGTGTGGTTGGAAATAAATTTAATTGAATTGGTAGAAGCCCAATCCAATTAAATTTTAGAGGGGGAGGTGAGCATTTGCTTACTACACCCCATTGCCACATCATATAGTCACACTTTGTGCATGTCCTTCATGCTTTTCATGCCTCATGACACCTAAGCACACTTAGTGGAGAATCTTGGAATTGATCTTGGATTAGTGGGCTGAACCATAACTAAAATTCACTAATCATAATTAGTGAAATTTTGGCTCCAAAGTTTGGCTCCACAAATTTCCCTCCAATTTTGGGTGACACTTAGGCTATAAATAGAGGTCATGTGTGTGCATTTTTTTCAACTTTGATCATTTGAATATCAAACTTCAGATCTCAAAGCTCATTTAGAGCACAAAATTTCGTGCTCTTCTCTCCCTCTCCCTTCATTCATCTCCTTCTTCCTCCAAGCTCTTATCCATGGCCTCCTATGGTGGTGAACTTCTTCTAGACTCATCTTCTCCTTGAAGTGGCGTCTCCTCTCTCTCTTCCTTTCTCCATTCCGCTGCCATTCATCTTCCAAGAAGCAAAGGAATCCATTGATGAAGAAGATCCTAGGCCTACAAGCTCCAATGGAGCTTGCATCACAATTGCTCTTCATTTTCTGTCCGATTTGTAATTTAGGTCTCTTTGTTATGGCTTGCTAAAACCCTAGTTAGGGATTTCTAATGAACAGTTGATGTAAACACTTTTCATATCTAATTAAGTGTGTTTTATGTGTTCATTGCTTCTATCGATGCTTGATTGTTGCATGCTTTTGGTCTGATCACCCATTGGTGTGTGCTGTTAGGAACTTTAGCATTGAAAGATGTATTGTTTCCTTAGAAATTGATAGGGCGAGATTAAGTTACCGTATATCTGGACACGGAGTGCGGTAATTTAGTTTTTTTATTATGCTGTGATTATAATGCTATTCTGATTTTTCTAAGTTCAATAAGAGACATCTACGAACAAAGTATATTTAGAATTAGGCTAAACTCACGAGACATCAATGTTTAGTACTTGAGTCTTCAGCATAGAACACATAAACATTCTTAATTAGAGAAACATCTTTATATGCATCAACTTGTTTATTAGAAAGACCCAACGCTTTTAAACCTTTGCTGTCACTTTTAATTACTTGCGTTTATTGTTTTTCTAATTGGGATACATCATATTTTTACTTCAATTCACAATTATTAATTTCTGTTTACAAAATGCCTTATTATTGAACAAAACTTTGCTAAATAAACAAGTTCCATGTGTTCGATACTCGGATCATTCTGTTTTAATTTAAAATACTTGTCGATCCAGTGCGCTTGCCGGTATATCACTTCCCCTTGGATATAAGTGTTCGCAAATTTAAGAAAAAGGAACTGCATGGGGAAGCGAACAACACCCTTCTTAACATTAAAGGAAAGACAAGGGATGGTTTGAAATGTCGTCAAGACCTGGTTGACATGGGAATACGAGAGCAGTTGCATCCAATATCACAAGATCGATGAACGTATTTGCCCCCAACATGCCGCACAATGTCAATAATAGAGAAGAGAAGTTTGTGTCAATGTCTGCGGAGTGTAAAAGTCCCATAAGGATAGTCTTCAAATATCAAGACTCTTGTAGCCCTCAATGATCTAAAGTTGGTTGGCTTGAAGTCTCATTATTGTCACATGTTAATGCAACAACTACTAGCTGTAGCGATTCGGGTATCTTGCCTAACAAAGTCAGGCTTGCCATAACTCGTTTGTGCTTTCTTTTTAATGCTATCTATAGCAAATTCATTTACCCTCGAAAATTAGATGATTTGGAGAATGAGGTTGCCATTGTCCTTTGTCAATTGGAGATGTATTTTCCTCCATCATTGTTTGGCATAATGATTCACTTAATTGTTCATCTCGTGAGGGAGATCCGGTTATGTGGTCATGTTTTATTATGATGGATGTATCCAGTTGAGCGATACATGAAGGTGCTAAAGGGTTTCACCAAGAATCAATACCAACCAAAAGCTTCCATTGTTGAAAGCTATGTTGCTGAAGAAGCTATTGAGTTTTGTATCGAGTACATTGATAGCCTGGAATCTGTTGGGCTTCCTAAAAGTTGTCATGACCAGACAGGGGTAGGTAAGGGTATACGAGGATACAATGTTGTAACAATGTCTCGACGACATGTCTCACAAGTGCATCTGTACATCTTGAATAACGCGCAAGAGGTTATGCCTTACATACATACTCACAAAGAATATTTGACAACTATGCACCCAAAGATGAACATGATGAAGGTGTTGTAAGAACATAATAGAACTTTTATAAACTGATTTAAAGAAACAATCTTCACTGATGAGAGTGCTTCCAAAACATTAAGACTGTCGGCTGTTGACCCAAATCTTAATGTCCCCACTTGGAAGGGATATGATATCAACAATTATTCATTCTATACAAAGTCATAAGATGATAAAAGTAGTGTCCAAAATAGTGGGGTGAGTGTTGAGGTTCATTCTGAACACTTGGTATCAGTGACCATAATGATGAATCAACACTTGACATTTGTGAGATGCCTACTTTTACCACAAAAATGCCTTCTATAATTAAAGAAAATGAGGTGGATGACATACATGCAAATCGTAATGATCATGATGAAGGTCTATGGGAGAACATTCCCACATAATTACGTTGAGTCAATGTAATATTTATCATATCATGTTATGTGTAACCACTTTCTTTTATGTGCATTTTTATAATTTCTTACGTTTATGCTATATGTAAACTACTTACATTAACGAATTTGTTTTATTTGCATAGGGTCATGGGAACACTGCCAAGGTCCCCTCTGCATTCAGAAGGTGGTCATTCCGAGCTGATGTCCAGGAAGAGTAGACAATCGACACGGTTAAGAAGGTTGACTTTAAGAACCTTACATCAGCCAAGGTCGGTAGTTCATGTCGACCCTGCAACTAGGAGAGGATCAGGCTCAAAAAAACAGAAGTTCCATAGTTATCTAGGGGTTGTAGCTCGAGAAAAGATTCCTATTGTACATGACAATTGGAAACATGTTCCTGAATCTCTAAAGGATCTAGTATGGGATGACATTTTGGTAAGTCTATTTAACAAGGAGGTGTATTTAATGTTCTTCTATTAAACACTTGTTAATGTTGACATGTAGTAAATGTTACACTGCAATATGTTTTGCATGCCAAATTTAATATCCCAGAAGTTAAGAGTGCCAAGAAGAAGGTGATGTCCATGGTGGGTTGTAGATGGAGGCAATTTCAGTCTACACCGACCACTAAATTTGTGTATGGTGACATTGCGGGATAGAATAAAGAAGATTCTTCTGTAAAATATGGTCTGGATCAACAAACTTGGGAGGAAACTGGAAGGTTAGGTGTCCATGTGGTTGACTTTAAATTTGAATTAAAATATATGCAAATGATTTGAATTAAGTGCATTCAACTATTATCTTGCATATGACAAGAAATTAGGAAAAAGGAACAAGATATTCAAAAATACGATGACTGGCCCCACATATTGTCTTGTGGGGGTTATGATTTGCTTGAAAAAAATCTATTAGACAAGAAAAGGAAGAAAAGACAATAGGAGGCAATGTTGATTGACAATAGACCATTGATTGAGGACCCTCCATCTCCCATTGAAAGGCATATGAAATGGAGGACAGTCATTGTGCTTTCTATGTTAAAACTGTTGTGAATCCGTCTGGGGAAGAACATGTTGGTCATATCCTGCTAACTATGAGGTTGTATGTGCAACGTGAAAATTGTACACACCTGGTGGCATTGGGAGAAGTATATGAGGGGGGTCAACGATACACAATGTGGCTTATGCAAATGATGTGGTAAGGGTCAGTGTTGAAAAAGTTGTTGACGATGAAGCTCAAGTCTTGTTTCCGACTTCAGAAATCCAGTATGTCAGGCAGGCCCTTCACACATTCATTGCATGGCCAATAAATCTTGTCAAAATTGTATCACATGAAGTAGTTTTTATTTTGTTTAACATGTATTAAGACAATCGTAGATTGACATTAATTACATACTAACATTAATTTAATTCTTCTTTTCATTAACCATATAAGATTCAAGTATTACTCCAAAAAAGATGGATGAACCTATTCAGAGATCGAATAAGGAATCTACAGATGATCCATTGCGTTAGCTGATTAGGTCCCTGTATGACATTTATGAGAAACCTGTTGAGTTATTGTGGGATGGGAAAAAATTTGGCCTACCAAATGCAGATGCATCCTTCTTCTTGACATATTTTGATGTAAATGAAATAATATCAGGTGATAAATGTCTGAACATAGCTACACTACAATTGTGGATGATGTAAGTAAATTTCATATCATTGAGTAATAAGCAAAATGTCTTTTGATATACATGACTACCAATTGGCCTTTGAAATGTTCAAAATAGGTTTATGGATGAGTGAAGTTCAAGCTTTGGTCATGCTTCAGTGTATGGATTCCTTGAGCCTCAATCCGTACACAATGCAAAGGATAGACGTGCTGAATGTCGACAATATATTGAAACATGGGTGAAGGAATCCCAAGAAGAGGTCTACCTAGGAGCCTACTTGAATTAGTAAGTAAAATTTATGCAAATGGTTGTACGAGATATATGTGCACCATACAAACCTAATTATTGTCGAATGCAGGGCCTATTGGTAGTTGGTTGTTCTATGTCCTATGAATGTCGTTGTTGTCTAGTTTTGTTCGTTAGGTAAGAAGCCATGAATTCATATCAAAGTTGCAATTAACAAGTTAAGTTTTATATTATAACTCATTTAATGTCCTGTAAAGTTAGGGTGTTGAATAGTTTTTTGGTGTATATATGTTGATGTTTTTTTCTAACCAATGCAATGAAGACTTTAAAGACTACCGTGGATGGTAAAACTGATCAAGCTGCACCTCAATGGATTGAAGTAAAGGTTAGTCATTTAATGCATCCTTATTTTAGACTAGTGATGTTTTCTAAGTTTGTTATTTTCACATCATATTATTTTTCATATTGAATGTAGAGCCATGTTCAAAGTGGAGGCTATGAGTATGGCTATTATGTCATGAATTGGATGTGTAACATAGTAAGCGGGGGTTTGAAGAATGATTGGGCCATGGTATATTTATTTTCACAAGTTGAACTTATTACTTGACTATCACTTTTTATTTGTTTTACATGTATGTGACTAATTTGTGTATTTCATATTTCATAGCGGTTTGGTGATGGCAAACCATTAGACAAGGAGACCATAACAACAATTCAAAACAAATGGGCAGCTTATTTTGTAAAAGTTAAAGACAAACGATTTAGGAAGATTTAGATTATATTAGGCAAACCACTACGGTGTATTTCATGATTACTGTAAAGAGAACTTCCAATTTGATACAATTGTTGACAATTATTTGAGATGAAATATACATATTTCATTATGCCGTTTTGTCTGGACCAAAGCCTTTGGACAATGCATTATATTCGCAGTAGATAGTTGCGTTGATAGGATAAATGTATTTTGTGCGACCAAGCCTTACATTTTGCAGGTCATTCTGAAGCTAAGGATTTGGATTGTAATGATTTTGCAGGTCAACAAATTTGAGGTTCAACAACTACACTCATGTATGTTGATCTAATGATATTGATTTTTCTATTTTATTCATAGACAATGCAAAAAGTTAGTAACACTATTCATTATGTCTTAACATGTAAATGTTGCATCAAATTTACAAATGTCAATGGGAGGAGTTGATGTGGAACCATATTTGAGTGCCTCTAAGTTTAAAAACTGGTTTTAGAGATAAACTGGTATGAATTTCTGTAAGTTTCTTTCCTTTGCCGCTCACAAATTCTGAAAGACCAAGAGTAATTCTATCCATTATCCTGCAAAACTATAATACTTTGTTACTCTCCCATTAATCAAATTTTCATTTCATGTCTAAGGTTTACATATAATACTATGATAAATTTAAATTGGAAATTGGAATGGGTAATTACTGAGACTTGGATGTGGTGCAAATTCTATTAGTTTAGCATGTGGCATGCATGTAACTTGTAGTATGTGGAATGGGTAAATACTATCCTCAGATTTTCAACATACACTCGTGGTTTATACAAAAATTTCTTTATATACACTCATTACTCACACACAAGAATTTCTTTTCACACCATATTTTCACACACACACAAAATCTTTCCATATATTTTTTATATATAAAAAAAAACTTTTTTCTTTTCTTTATATATAGACACGACATTTGTTCACAACGCCTCTTTCTTTTTTATATTCTTGGTGTTATCATGATTTTTGTTCGTTTTATTTTTAGGACGACGTTCCTAAAGGAAAACTCTACAAGGTTCCAGAATTTCAACAAACATTATCGACAATAACGAAGTAAGCCCTAACGCAACAGTCCAAACAAAATGTATGCACAAAACAAAAGACAATCGAAAAAACAAAACAAACTTTAGTCCCTCAAGTTATAAAAATAAAATAATATGTAATAGATAAAAGAGGAAACATAAAAGAGAATATGAATCTGGAGATCTCCCGTGTTGGACCTTGTGGCCTCAATAATCTTAAGAGGGATAGGCTTAGAATGCAGAAGAAGCAACAACAATCAATTTAACAATGTTCTTTAAATATGCAAGACACAATTGATTGCACCAAAATAAATAAGATAAGAGAAGAGAGAATGCAAACACAATTTTATACTGGTTCGGCCACTTCCCGTGCCTACGTCCAGTACTCAAGCAACCCACTTGAGATTTCCACTATCTTTGTAAATTCCTTACAAAGTCTGAACCACACAGGGACAACCCATCCCTTGTGTTCAAGAATCCTTTACAACAAGAGACTCACAGTCTCTTAACCAATCTCATTGAATAAGAAGAATGGAAGAAGAATTCTCTCTTCAAGAGAAGAATATTACAATGAAGATCATGTAAGAATCCTTATTGATTTTGCAAGTGTTTGGTCAAGGATTTCTTTTGAGAGAGCATTTGACAATGAAGTTCTTTTGGAATCTCTCTCATTGTCTTTTGAGAGGATAAGACATTTTGGACCAGCAAAACTCTCTCTTCAATTTCGTCCCAAGTCACACATATATATAGGCCTTTGATGGCCATTCAAAATCCAAATGATAAGATGTGACTGCTGGCGATATTCCTTGAAAATCCTCTTTGGTAATCGATTATAGAATTAGTGTAATCGATTACACAGTTGTTTTTCTTGAACAGTTGTGACCCTTCATTTAAAATTTGAATTCCCAACGTTCAGAGTCTCTGGTAATCGATTACATATGATGTGTAATCGATTACACACTTTCAAACCATTGGTAATCGATTACATGTGCCTTGAATGACTTGAAACCTTTCATTGTGAGGCAAGGCTTGATCTTGAATAAATCTTGAATCAAGGCTTTGTTTGTTGAAACAATCTTGTATTAATCTTGAAGCAAAATGAACCTTGTTTGATTCTTCTTTTGACATCATCAAAATCATGTATACATACATTCACATCCGGGTCATGTGGCTCCACTCCCTCCTAAGAAACCGAGTAAATATGTCATCTCCTCATCCATGCGGGCCTCCTCTGCATCGCTGGGAGCCTCTGCGGGTGCCTCCCTTGCCTGAGCCTCAGGCCAATCTTTGGGCCATGCAACCTCAGCCCTGAACTGATCTGGAGTAGGGCACGCAAAAGGAGCGAAACCCTGACTCTGCTGATTGAGGCTAAGCTGGTAGAGACACTCATGTATTTGCACCTGCCCCCTGTGGTTGGCCGCCTGCTGGCGAACCAAGTGTTGTAAATACCGCTCCATGCCAAATGACCCAGCTGGATTAGCCTGATGAGGTGGTGGTGGTGTGTCTACGGCCTGCGGTGCATCACCCTGCGCCTGTCTAGGCGTGCAATACTTCTCAATGAAGGCCCGGGTGATCGGCGGTCGAATCACCTTACTAGGTGTGACGGGAACCCCGAATGACTGGCAGAGACCCGTGATCAATGTTGGAAACCCCAGGGCCCTGTTAGACTTATCTGGGTCTAGAGGGTGCCTGGTAGGTGGCATACCTGCAAATAAATAAATGGCGTCAACGATCAACTGAGCCACATGGACGCTCATCTGAGTCAGGATGGCATACACCAGCTGACACTTCGGCAGAGGGAGGTCGGAGTTATGATCGCTGGGCAAGACGTTGTTGAGTAGCAACGTCATCCACATCTGGGTAACGGTGGTCATGCTGGTGCGCATGATCCGCACCCACCTCCCGGCAGCGGTCCGGGCAAAATCCTAACCCGGTATGCATAACAGCTGGGCAATGGCCTCCTCGTCAAACCCATCGGCTCGGTTCCTTCTCTGACTAAACTCGCACTCTTGGCCCTCCTCTAACACTAGCGGGTCACCCAGGAACTGGCTGAGGGCGTCCGCATCGAAAGGAATCCACTGGCCCCTTACCCATGACCACATGTTCCGCACGCCCTCCTCCGTGGGCCAAGCATTAGCGTAAAACTCTAGGACTATATCTGGGTCAAACTTAGCCATGGGAGTGACCAGCAACATCCAACGCCGGCGAGCTATCTCTTCCTGAAAATCTGTGTACTCATCGTCCCTGAGCTGGACGCATATCTCTCGGTGGAACGACCATCCTTTGATGGCCTCGAAACGCTGCTGGTGCTTGGCGCTCCTGAAACGATGGCTTTCAAACTCGGGAACAGCACTAGTTCCATCGGCTGCGGCGTCCCTCCTAGATCTCTTTACGGAAAGTTTTCTCAGAGCCATTTCCTGCGAGGACAAACATTTGGAAAGTTAGTTTACAATAAATATACCAAGCATTACAAACAAGAGCCAAACAACACTTCATATGGCGCGAGTGTCAACATGCACTTTATAAAATAATCATATTGGGGCCGTGCTATTTTATGACACATAGGCATTTGCACACATAAACATTTGGTGAAAGGCACTTTATGACACACATCCATGTACATATTTTTTGACAAACCTTTTCATGCTACATCCTATATATATACACACACATGTTTTTTTGGAAGGCTTCTTTTGCTACCTACTCACAAATGCACATATTTTGAAAAACACTTTTACGCTACCCATCCAAACACTTTGTAAGGCACTTCATGCTATATATATTCATATTATGCAAGGCATTTTTATACTATATATATTCATATTTTGCAAGGCATTTTATTCAACATTTTGCAAGGCATTTTATGCAACATTTTGCAAGGTATACATATTATCGAAGGGTTTTTTCATGCTATCTAAGCGCAAGGCATTCCTCATGAGGCAGCAAGCTTTGAATTCTAGTCAAAAAACTCCTCAAACATATTCTAATACTCATGCATCTTTTACATTCAAAATCGGAAACTTAGATTCCTAGGCCCGAGTCATCCTTTTGGCACTTTAGTCTAGCTTCTACAAACTACCCACACACTCACAATGCGCACAATTTATTTCGCAAGCTAAGTTCCACAAAATCATGCGCAAATGCCATTGAGGCATTTCACCGAACACTTGGTGGGCGCATGTTCAAGCATGAAAATCAAGGGAATGGGGGCAATGTGGCATGCCCCATTATCTCAGAATGCACCCTAGGCCTATGGCCATCCCCTATAACCCCTCAATTCAACAAAAACAAGCAATAATTCAAGGATAACTCCCTCACATTTTGAGCAAATACATGCAACTTAGAGCACCAAAATATATCAATGGAAAGCCAAAGAGCCCAAGAATGAGGTACTTACTTGTTGGAGATGAATAATATAGCAAAATGGAATCAAAAACGCGAAAAATGGTGACCTAGGGGCTGCAAAATTGGTGATTCCCGTAGCTTTCTTTTTGAATGAGGGGGGGGGGAGTTTTTGGTGCAGAAACCATCCCCCTTCCCCCTTTTTAACCCATTTCGTGCAGGGGTTGCTCGCCCAAGCGAGCTAACCTGCAAATGTTTTTTTTTTGGGGGAAATAAGTAAGACTCCTAAGGGTCAACGTTCGCTTACTCGAAACCCCTCTTGGTAGATTAGGCATCTAATACTTATTTTATAGAAACAACAATAATAATTACTGGAGATTTTAAAGGATACTAGGTTGCTTTGCAGCGGCGCTTTCCGTTTGTCCCGGGCTAGGCAAAGGATGACGACCTATTGGTCGTGACTTTAGCCTCAACTTGCGTCCATCCCTAAGTACCTGAAAGTAGGAAACAACAATGCATGGCAAATCGTGACCACGTCGACGTCTTACCTTGATTGGTTTTTGCTTTTAACCTTGTCTCGACCTCTGACCGTTGCCTAAGACGATTCTGCCCCTGTTATCACAAAATATGCACGCGTATGCGTATGCATGAAGACTTAAGACTTTCATTCATCAAAGTTCCACTTCTTTCCCTCTTTTATTCCTTCAATTTCGTGCTCCCCCCTTCTCTCTTTCTTTTCCTCCATTAAAGCATCCTCTTCAAGCTTCTTATCCAAGGCAATTCTTGGTGGTGAAGCTCCTTCTTCCTTGGCTTATTCCCTAGTGGATGGTGCCTCCCCTCTCCTCTTCTCCTTTGCCTTCCGCTGCATCTCCATGGTGAAAAATAACCATTGAAGGACCTCATTGAAGCTCAAAGATCCAGCCTCCATAGAAGCTCCACAAGCAAGCTTCCATCAAGTGGTAATCAGAGCACAAGAGCTTCAAGTAGGTGCTCCTTAAACCTCCATTAATTTTTTTTCTTTACCTTCTCTTCCATTGTTGTTTCTTCATTTTTCTCCATGTATCTCCTCACATGTCTTGTTCTAAATGTTGTTAACATGATTCTTTAGAGTTTCCACCGATTAAACTTGCTATAGAAACTAGATTTGATTTTCTATGATTCAAATTTCTTGTTCTTGTTCTTGAACCATGAATTGTGTTGAGTTTAGGTTCCTTTGAGTTTTGTCTTGTTATTTTTTGTGGCTGAAACCTAAACCATAAAATTCTTACAAAAATATTAAAGTAGAAGAAAACCTCAAAAATCTAGAGTGACTTGTTCACCTATTGTAGTTTTGTCATAGAAGTCATGTCTAGTCATGAAACTTGTCACATAAGATTTCTTATGTTGTGCTGAATTTTATTTTCTTGTTTCTTTGTCTAACTCATTTGTTCATGAGTGTATGAAATTCTTTTAGCCTATTATTTGATTTGAGTCAAATCTTTTGTGTTAATTAGTCCTTAACATGTTCATGCAAAATTCTTAGAGAGTCTTTGATTGTGAACCTTTTCTTGAACTTTTAGGTTTCCTTATGATTGTGTCTATTGTGAATTTGAGTTTTGGTGATTGAATTGCTGGCTGAAATGTTGATCCTAAGTGAATATTGAACTCCTAAAACTGTGGTAAACAATCCTAGTGAGTTCAACATACATAGGAAGGTTGAAAGTAAGCCCAAGGCAATCAATATACCATGCTTAAAGAAACAAATCGCTGGTGCTGGCAGCTTGGACATACAAACTTGTAAAAATTACTAAGAATTGGTTACTTCTAATTTTGAGCTGAAATTTTTACTGAAGTTTCTAGACATCTGGAAAAAAGTTATAAAAAAAGAAACAAGTGATTTGGATAAAAGGAAAAAATAAGAAAAATCACACAAGTTGGCAGGAAAATCAGTATCCAGAAAAAAAAAGGTGAAAGGGAAGTGTGCTTGTTGTTTTGGCTCAAAATTTATTCTATAATTGGAAATTTCTATTGAAAATTAGTGTGAAGACAAGTGCCAAAGCTAGAGGTTTGTTGAGTCTTTTTTTCAGTTTTTTTACTCTACTCTAGAGCCATTCTAAGTTTCTCTTTGAGTCCTAGCTTGCTTCTATGTCCCTTTAATTGCTTTAATTGTTGAATAATCCTTGAAAAATTGTCTTGTTAAAACTCCATTGGTTTAGCTTTCATTTCATTTTTTTTTGGTCTTTGGTTATTGTTTGTCTCTTTGTTTCCTTGTTTGTGGGTTGCCATATAGGGAATTGGAAGAAGGATTGGTGCCATCCCTTGAAGAATTTGAGTCCAGAAGCAAGGGACCAATCACCTTAAGAGCTATTGGACTAAGAAGCACTCCAAATTGAGTGAATCACCAAAGAGAGAACAACCACCAAAATTGAGGACCGTTTTGTAATTTGCAATTTACTTACCTTCATTGCTTTCAAGTTTTGTAACAAAAAGGCCTTTCATTGGAAGTGTGTTGGGAGCCTCCAATAGGTTACCAAACTTCCATTTGTGTGTAAAATTTTTCCTTAGGATAGTGAGTGTTTTGTTGGGAACCTTGAATGTGGTCATCCAAACACTCTTAGGATTCGCCTAGTTTACATTTCTTGCTTACTTTCATAGCTTATTTCCTTTACCTTCCATTGTCAAACCGCCTAGATAGCGTTCCTTTTACCAATTAGTTTTTTACCTTATCTTTCACACCTCTTTTAGTGTTTATTTGGCTAGTTTCAACCATAGTTTCTTTTACCTTTTGTTTTCAAACCTCCAACAAGAAAGAACCACAACTTAGGAACCAACATGAGTCATCATTCATCTAGTGTTAATGGCAAGGGTACTATTAATAAAGACCCTTTATCTAGAATCTTAGATGAGTTGAGTTCCCTCAAGTTATGGAAAGAAAAACAAGAGAGAAAAGAAAAAGGAAAAAAAAGAGTGGAAGAAATAATTCAAGATGAAAGAAAGAAAATAAGAGAGGAAGAAAGAAGAAAAATAATGAAAGAAATGAAAAGAGAAAAATATGCCTCCTATAGTAGTCATAACTCTTGCAAGAGCCTAAGTGAAGAACTTCGTTACTATTACGAAGGAAGGCATAGGTCACATCTTAGACCTCACTCCCATAGAAGAGAAAAGGAAAGAAAGCCTCAAGAGGCTAACATTAACCTCTCATACTTCCATGGGAAGGACAATGTAGAGGCTAACTTAGATTGGGAAATAAAGGTAGAGCAACAACTTAAAAAGAAGTCTACTTCAAAATCTTATGGCTCTCTCTCTTATCCAAAGAAAGACCTAGGTCAAGGCATCTTAGGGGTGACACCTTCTAATCCCAAATATGATAAGGGGAAGGCAATAGAAAAGCAAGCCCCTAAGGCTAGTATGCAAGAGAAAACTAGCTCTATAAAGTGCTTTAAATGTCTTGGAAGAGGACACATTACTTCTTAATGCCCCACCACAAAAACCATGATTATGAGGGGCCAAGACATTTATAGTAGCCAAGATGAGGCTACTACTTCACCTTCCTCTAGTGAAAGTGAAGAAGCAAAAGGGGAAGAATCTAGTGAAGAAATCTACCCCCAAGAAGATGGACAACCATTAGTGGTTAAAAAGAAGTGTAAGGAGGTAAGTGTCTCCTCCAAGAGGTTAGCTAAAAAGGAAACTCGTTTTACAATAAAGAAAAACATTAAAGAAACTTTCCCTCTTAGACAACCTCCACATTTTCTCTTTTGTAAAAAGACACTTGCTAGCATTGCCACACCTTTTGGGCTTGAGTTTATTCCTCATGTAAAGAAGTTGTTGGATGAGGGTTTGGTTCGCAAGAGCTTAAATCCTTGTGCTTTGTTGGTGCTCAAAATAGGTATTATTAGGCACCATGTCCCTAAAATAGGTGGTATGATGAATGTTTTGAGTAGTGCAACCCTCTTTTGTAAAATCACTCGTACACCTAACATCTTCATGGTGTGTGTACATAGGGACCCATTAGGTAGGTTTGCTCTTATTTTTAGTTTCAATACAAACTTAGGTACTCATATGGGACACCTTAGGTTTGTCATACTTTTTGGTAGGAATAATAAATATGAAAATACAAAAAAAGGTATGTTTTATTGCGTTACTTTTCTTAATTTTTCAAATAGTGATCAAGGGGTTCCCATGAACCCTAAGAGAATAAAGGTCATTCCTGAGTGGCCCACTCCACCAAGTATAAGAAAATTTGGGGCTTCCATGACTTAACACATTTTTACAAAAGGTTTGTCCCATATTTTTCTATACTTGTAGCACCACTCATTGAGTTGGTGAGGAACCATGTTCCTTCATGGGAAGATGCCCAGGAAATGGGTTTTCAAACCTTACCTTACTTCAACATACCAAACACCACTAATATATATGTTTTTGTTCTTTTTACAGGTGTCGAGGAAAGGAGCCCAGAGTATGAAGAACCTCGGGATTTGAGGTCAAATCCTTTCCAAGGTGGTGGGAATGATGCAATCCTACCCCGCAAGGGCATTGGATAGAAGATTCCAAGTAGATTGGACTAGAGATCCAAGGGAAGGCCCTAGGGTTCTCATGAGCCTTAGGATAGATTTCAAGCCCATGGGCTAAGTATGAGCCCGCTTATCTTTGTAAATATTAGAATAGGTTTTTCCTTCTTTTGGGCCTTGTATTTTGACCATTCTAGTAGTATAGGGTTTTAGCCTTGTATTTCAGGGCATTTTGAGTAGTCTTTGTAGTTGGGACTTTTTTTTGTATTTTCATGTATTTTGTTAAGGAGGTGAGCTTAGTTTTTAGATGGGTGTGTGTAGTTAAGCTCTAGCTTCTCAAGGAAGCTTCTCAAGGAGGTGAGCTTAGTTTTTAGATGGGTGTGTATAGCTAAGCTCTAGCTTCTCAAGGAAGTTTTCTCAAAGAAGCTTCTCAAGGAAGTTTTCTCAAAGAAGCTTCTCAAGGAAGTTTTCTCAAAGAAGATTCTCAAGGAAGTTTTCTTAAGAAAGCTTCTCAAGGAAGCTACCTAGTCTATAAATAGAAGCATGTGTAACACTTGTTGTAACTTTGATGAATGAGAGTCTTGTGAGACATACTTCAAAGTTCCACTTCTCTACCTCTTTTATTCCTTCAATTTCGTGCTCCCCCCTCTGTCTTTCTCTCCCTCATTCTTTTCCTCCATTGAAGCATCCTCTCCAAGCTTCTTATCCAAGGCTCATCTTGGTGGTGAAGCTCCTTCTTCCATGGCTTATTCCTTAGTGGATGGCGCCTCCTCTCACCTCTTCTCCTTTGTCTTCCGCTGCATCTCCATCGTGGAAAATCACCATTAAAGGACCTCATTG